>NW_005054314.1:3779639-3875318 GCF_000277835.1 Geospiza fortis
CTCCGGGGAGGGAGGGAGTGCGAGGCGGGGGAAGCCCGGGTGAGCTTAGTGTGGGCTCTGAACCCGCTGTTCCTCCAGGACAAAGGAGGAAAGATTTCCCCTCCTGCCTTTTCTCCCCCAAAGAACTCCGTGGAGCGATGTCTGAGCTCTTGTCGCTGAGCCATCACCTGCAGCCGTGAGTAACACTCGGATGTGGCAGGGAGATGGAGCCATGTGGGCATGGTTTGTCGGAGCACTGTGCCTCACACCGGGACTTAGTTTTCTCGAGGGTTGTATTTCTGCTTTCTTAAAACTCAAGTGGAAGTGCTAGCGGAGATGGTAAATGTGTGCGGTGTGGTACAGAGCGCACGGGAGGCGGCCTGGAGGAGCCTTTGGGTCTCTGTGCTTGGAAAAGGGATGCTGTACCGGCTTCCCTGCAGTGGCAGGGCCTTGGGACTGAGAGGTGGGAGAGGTGATCGCTAGCCTCAGGTTGCAGGCTATTTGATTAGGACCTTTAGCTGTTAACAAGTGGTGAAATGATCTAAAGAGGCTCCCACTTTAACCTGCGTCGATTTCAGATTTTACAGTCCATGTATATTTCTTAAATTTTTTTTAAGTTTACTTGGAAAGTGGAAAAAATATCCAGATTTCTGTTGTTCAGGACTCCTTTCTAGTTGAAAAGTCATAATACGTTATGGTAATAGGTGCAGAGTATAATTCTGCTACTCCCCCCTTCAATTCTGGAGTTAGTGCTGACAAAATCTTATTTGTCTTGAACTCTCCTTTGAAGTGCATTCCTTTACAGTGAAACTTTGCTTTTTCAGAGGGCAGATGAAAGGTCTACAAAGACCAGCCATAATATACTTCCTTCCTCTTCCACCCCTCCTTGCTGTGCCCAGGTGGGAACCCAAGTGTAAGTGATCCTGGTGTGCCAGCAGTGCTCACTGATATGGAGCTGCTCGGCTCCACATTGTCTGTGGCACTGCTCCTGCTGCTCTGCTCAGCAAGGCCTCAGCCCAGCCTGCCATAACCCCCACCCCAAAGAAGGACTCAGGCACTCCCACCTACAGGATTTCACTGTTTTAGCAGGTAGGGGTTGAAGACAGGGAGGTTTGTGTGCATAAATTTGGCCCTTTTCTTTCTGCATCCAAGCAGAGTTCTGTGTGTGCAATTACTGTGAATCTGTGGGGTGTGGGAAGGGGTCTGTGGTGACCCTGTAGGGAGTCCCCTACCATGGGAGAAATGAAGAAGGGAGCAAAACCAGTGGTAGAATTTCTGGTTCTTAACACCCCCTTGTGCTGTAGCCTCTCTTTTAGGATTTGCAATGAGATAAGATTAACTGAAGACCCAAGGGCTAAGTGGGGGTGGGGGAAAGAGAGAGATGCCTCTGTTCAAACTACATAAATCCCACTGGTCTTTTGTAATGTGGTTTTTTTCTAATGGTTTCTCAGTACTTTGATGTTCTGATGTTTTTGCATTTCCTGTGATAACACTAAATATTGCTGATCCTTGTTAATGGGTATCAGCAATTTATTCTACCCATTGTCAGAAAGGTTTGACTGAATGCTGCAGCAGTATGTTTGATACACACAGTCTCTTCTGTGAATTTTGTTTTGGGACCCTGTGTCAGAATCATCCCCCCAAAAGGGTAAATTTGGTCATATGACTTCAAGTAATTCTGGTGCCTTTATTCAAATAATACCTGAAATTTTTATTCAACATCATAATTCACATTTTCAATTAAAAAATGTGTATCCTCTTTGCTCCAGATCATTGTAATGGTGTGTATTGCTATGTGATTAGTTACCAAATGACATAAGATAGTTAAGAGTCATCTGCCTGTGTGCCTATCACAGAGAAATCCCTGTGACTTATTAAAAAAATCCAAGGCAATGTTTCATACTGAAGGGGGGATGGATTTCATTGTTCAGATTTTATTGCTGAGTTTTCACAGCCCATAGTCTACACTTGGGGAGCAGCATATGGATCATGCTATGCACTCTTGTGCAGACTCATTGTTGATGTAAAGTGTGTAACTACTGATGAACAGGGTAAAAGTAACTGGGAGTTTGAAAATGGTTTTACTTTTGAATGGGAGAATGAATTAAATGGAAAATGGTTTCATCAATTAATGAAGTTAGAATATTTTTTAAAAGTGCTTATGTATGCTTTCAGCAGAGGGTATGAGGGCTTATTCCAATGGACAATCTCAATTATTGCTTAACTGCCTTGTTAATTTTATTATAAATCTACATGCATGTATATAAGCCAATCTTTTATAAGCAGAATTTTTTTTCTTCTCCTGGCAGGTTTACACTTGCGCTGTGTTATAGAAAAGTGATTGCAAGCTGTGACTGGGAAATCTGTTTAATTAAAGGACATAGATAAACTAGATTCATCAGTTGTTCTGTCTGTGAAACTTACTAGAAGTTAGTGACTGACTATTGGCTTATATTGGAAAAATTTCCCTCATATCTAAGGCCTAGATTTTTAAGGTGTAAATAGACTTTGTCATCCCAAAAGTTAGTAAAAATTGAGTAGTGTCTGCAATGTCTTTTTTCTTTGCCTCCCATTATAATTCCAGTTTGACTGAAAGTGTAGGGTTGAAAAGAGTTGTTCAGGTGTGGTAAGGCAGGCTGGCAAGATGGATATAATTTGTGTTTAAGGAAGTCATGTATTATTTGTGAAAGTTCTCTAAGTTTAGTTATCTTTTTTTCCTTTCAGAGATTACCATATGTAAAAATACAGGTTACCATGTCAGTAATTATCATGTACACGATCAATATGGTTAATTTGATGGTCATCTGTGTTTCCAGTTTGTCCTAGCTATTTCATCATGGTAGTGGTGGTGGTTATTATTTTTCATTTCATAACTGGCAGTGGCTCTTTCTAGTTACAAAAGCTAGGTCTGTAAAAGCAGAAAGTAGTGGAAGCTGGCTCTTAGGATTCAGAAGGTATTTAATCCTGAAATTCTGTAGATGTGTCTTGATTAGTCATGCACAAGATGGGTTTCGTAACATCAAGGCTCAAGGCCTCCTGCTTGCAACTTACCATTTGTCACGTGTTTTGATTTTGAATTTTCATGGCTTTTAGTTGAAGATATATAGTAAAAGTTATATCTCAAGTTCTGTTCCAGCATGTACTAAAATGCTAACAAATCCAAGGAATCCTGAGTGAAGCAGAATGTAAGAACAATTTAGACCATAACAGAATCTTTTACAAAATCATTTTTATTTTTTTCAGTTTTTCCACATGATAGAAATAGAGTGATATTTCAGTGGAACTTCCTATGCCTTCATTTTCCTGGTCATGAATGAATAATCTGGAACCAATTATAAGTTACCTTTCTTAAAGTAGAAAGGGAAATTTTCCTAGGATAAATTAGTTAATTTATTTAATAGCAAATGTAAATTTATGTAGTGATTTTTTTTTCTACTATGAATAAGCAATGATGCTTACTGTAATGCAATTAGCTGTTGTTGGGTTTACTGGAACATGTGCAAACTTTTCTGTATTACAAAACTACTGAAATGATGAAGGGCATCCCAGCAAATCTAATGTGCATATTTTCAGTCTGGAGCAAAGTACAGGGAGGAATGTGTTTTGCACATGCAGTGGAGATGCATTGTGTATTTTTACCTTTCATTCACTGAGATGAAAAAGCTTCATTTTCCATTTGTATCAGCTGTGCCAACCCTCCTGATCACCCCAGAACAAGGTAGCCAGGCAGTGCTCAGGTGTATGTTCTAGGAATGGTATTGCACAAATGCACTGAAGGGACAGTAGCCTCTGCCAATGCTGATAGTACCAGACAATTGTTTTGAGTTAAGACACTTCTTGCTTGTCTGTTTCATAAGGCCCTGTGGACTCAGTAACACTAAAAACCACTGGGGTGCTTTGAAGCTCCTGCTCAATGCAATGTTTGGCAGTCTGGTGTTGACTGCAGGCTTTTAGTGCTGTAAACCATCTGTTCTCAAGAGTACCTGAAATAAAGCTTGTTCAAAATGTAGAGTGCTGATGCAGTCTTAAGGATCGCTAAGCAGTGGTCTCTACTCTCCTCTGAAAGGTTTGCAATGCAATTAAACCTCATTAAATATCATTGGTGCAGTGCACGTCTGAAAAAAAGGCAATGTGCTGAGCATCCTTGGTATGTAATTGCTAAATGTGGGGAGGAAAAGCTTCAATGTAATGTGAAATTGTCGTCAGAATAAACTTAGCTGAGATGAAGAGGAAAGCGTCCTAGTTATAAAAATAAATCTATTGCTTATTTTTTAAAAATTGCTTTGCAATTGACTGAGTCTTGCAGAGCTTAAGTCTTTCTTGGACAGCTTGTGAAAGCACTGCAAGAAGCAAACACTGCAGGATGTGATCTTAATTTTAAGAGAGATGAATGAAAGGCAATTAGATAATTGCAAAGCTGTATTACAAGTTTTACATTGTAGCTTAAGCCTGTTAATCCTTTATTCTCTCTCCTTCCAGAAGGCATGATGCTGAAACTAATGTATTAGTAGACATCTCTTTAGTCTGCTTCAAAAAGACTGATCTTGTGTTACGAAACTCTGCCTCTCTTTTTACATGTTTGAGTAGGACACTGGACTAAATAACCTCAAGGCTTCTTCCAGCCTGAATTTTCCTAAAAGTCTAAAATTACATGGAAGTACAGTTGTGCTCCTAGGTGTACTTTCTGTTAAGACAATTTTTATAACCAGTAATTAAAAGTTAATTATAATGCATTAAGTTAAATTGTGGATTGCAAGGTATCAGATTAATGCTTTTGTTTTTTTTAAATTTAGTTTCTACTAGTTAAAGAATCATCTCTTAAGGTGTCAGCATATAGCATTCAGAATTTTAATTTTGTCTTCCACTTTTGTGGAGGTGTCTTATGAAGTGTATATTTGTATGTGTATTATTCTGTTATAATGGAACAGAAGACAAATTGTAGTGGCAATATAGACAATGTTTAGGGGTCTTGGTTTGGGATTTTTTTTTTACTTGAGAAGTGTGAGTTAGGAGTTGGAAAGAAAGGGGCTTTAAAGTTATGGATTTCAGCTCACTTGAAGGCTCTTGGTTATTGCAGCTCTGTTGTTGGATTTCTTTGTCCCCTCCCTTTGGAGGGCAAGGGAAATAGTTTAGTCTCTCATGTGTATTTTGTTTCTTTTACCTAATCTCTACAGAGAATTAAAATGTCAGAGTTGAATTTCAATCTCTTCTCTCTCCTAGCGCTGTAAAAGGCATATGTGTGCAACACACTGCTGTTTTAGTTTATTATCTACAGAAGGATTCGTTTTATTGAGGTATAGCTAGACCTGCAGAGCTGTCCTGCTCTAGTCTGACATGATGCCAGTGCATACTAGATAAGCTTTGTTGCTGCAGCTCTGCTGAAATCCTGCTTTTCCCTCTCTTTCCTCAACACAAGCCAAGGTTTATTCACTTCCCTGCCTGAACACAGGTTAGTAAGTCTTTTCTCCAATGTCTGTATCTGTCAGGATTTTCTGCTGAAATACATTAAACATGTTGGAAAGTCTGTTTGTTCTAGGACTGGCTTTAGTCGTAAGCAAGGTGAATCTTAATTTTAAACCACACCATGAATTTAGAGAAAGATATTTATGCTCTACTGCTTCCTAGAGAATTTAGATGTTTTTAGGAACCAGACTTACACAACCTTTGGTTGCTGCTGAGGTCTGTGGATATGGCAAACACCCCTTTTCCAGGAGGAACACTGAGCACAGAGGAAATCCTTGGTTGCTGTTGATGTGGTTCACTGGTATGAAACCAAGACTTTATCTCCTGACATCTTTCTCTACTAGAGTAGTTGTCTGTCCTGCTGTTGTATTTGGAGATGTAGTTCTGATAGATAAAATCGCCTCATTGGCTCTGGTGGAAGAAATAGAGGTTTGGCAGGTCCATTTGGTACTGTTTGCTGCATAGACTCACCTGAAAGCCATGGCAAATATCCAGAGCTGGAGTGGAATGGCTTCATTTCAGATATTCAGAGCCATTCACTGGAAAGATGAAGCTTCATAAAGATTCTTCAATTCAGCTTGTTTTAGGAAGTACTGCTGCAAGTGACAGAAGTCACAATATCTTTGTGCTTTTGTATAGAAAATGAAACAGAACTGTGCACATGTTCCTTTCCAGCTTATTTTTCAGTTTGACTGTCTTTTTGTATGGTTCCTGGGCTGGACAAAACCATAGAACTTTATTATGCAAAGTATAAAATTTTAGCTTTATCTGGCAACTCTAATGCTAAAGTGAAGTAAACTACAACAATTTTACTGAGCCCTTGTAATAGTGATGAGTTTTGAATGTTGTTTCAAGTCATTAGCTGGATATTTGGAATAATCAGTTATCAATGGGTGCTGTGATTTTTTGCTTGCCTGCAATGCTGTAGACTAGCAGTCTTATTTTCCTGTTACCAACTCCTTCATGCTTTTCTTATAGTAGGAGTTTTCTACTTTTCTGTCTTAATCTAGAAGGATATGACTGATGAGTCTTAATTTGTGGGGAGTAGTAACTTAATTTGTATTATGGTATAAGCAACATGATACAAAACTTGTGACTTGGAATCCTTGGACTACTTAAAAGTAGTTAGGGAACTGAGGAGTGATTATATATACTGGACTTACCTGTATTTCTCCAGTATTCTGCCCACATCAAACATCTACAGTATATTCAGAATAGTTCATTTCATTTCTATCTATTCTGGTTCCTATCTATTCCAACTCCTGCATTCTGTGTGAAAGTATAGCAAGCATTAGTTATTAAGTACATAAAGCTGTCAAGCTTAGGCAACCATTAATTCCACAGTTATAGCTGATTTTTTCCTAATTCACCATGTTAGCAATGAAGGCTTCCTTCCTTAAGAAAGTTTTTATTTCATGAGTCGTAGGTATATTTCTATCTAGCATTAGTCTGTGTTTGTTAAATACAGCATCAGTTCTTCAAAAGCAAACCTTTCTCTTTATGCAGTTAAATGCCTCAGGAATCTGATAGAAAGAAAATGACCACCCTGAACCATGAACTGCATTCTTTCTACACCTTGAATTAAAGTAGCAATTATTAAAACCCACAATTAAATCGCTTTACTTAAAGCAATGAAAACTAACGTGACTTGAGGCAAGGCTAGACAAGCCTCCAGCTCACAGAAATTGATGTCCTGACAAGAAATGCCACTGAAAACAATGTTTGGGTGAAGGAGCTTATGAACTCAGTTTTAAAATCTTTTAAAAATAATCCTTTTTATGAGGTAGTGGGTTTTTTTGAGTCAATTTACTTAGAACCAACCTGTCACACAGAAAGACAGCAGAAGCCATTGTTTTTGAAAGGTAATTTCTAGCTGTCATTCAGACAGTAGGAATTGGCTTCATAATAGAAAATATTTGTTCTCAATTAGTTAGAACACTTCTCTTGTATATTGGACCTTAAAGGGCAAAGCTATTCAGAAGGGAAAGGAAGCTTCTGCACTGAGAATGAGAATTTATATTTGACTTTGCCATCTCCTTTCATTAGTTCACTGTGTTGTCAGACATGAGGAAAAAAATTGAGACTTCTGCAAAACCATTACTTGTTTAATGACTTAAGAATTTAAAAATATTTAAAGTAATGAGAAAATCTAGAGAGAATGAGAAGTTAACCTGGAGAAAAGGAGACTCGGGGTGACCTTATCACTCTCTGCAACTCCCTGAAGGGTGATTGTAGTCAGGTGGGGGTTGGTCTCTTTCTCCAGGCAGCAGCTGACAGAACGAGAGGACACAGCCTTAAGCTGCACCAAGGGAAGTTTAGGTTAGATGTTAGAAAGAAATTCTATACTAAAAGAGTGATTGGGCAATGGAATTGTCTGCCCAGGGAGGTGGTGGAGTCACCATCCCTGGATGTGTTTAAAAAAAGACTGGACATGGCACTCAGTGCTGTGCTTTACTCGATGATGAGGTGCTAGGTTAGGTCATAGGTTGAACTAGATGATCTTGAAGGTCTTTTCCAACCTAGTTTATTCTGTGATTCTCTAAGTTGCAAAGCTTGAGTGTGTTTTGTTTTGGTTGTTTAACTTCCAATATTCAGTTGGTGCCTTTTTTAATAGAGCAGGTAGTGCCATGGAAGTTGCTGTGGAAGGCTGTGCCCAGAGTCTGCCCAGACACACAGCGAAAACATCCATGCAAAAGTTGGTATTTGTCTGGGTGGAAATGGATTTTGTGATTTAGATTGAAGGAAGAGTATATACATAATTTATTTAGTTTCTGAGCCAGAATGCTAATGGAAACCTCTTGGCAATAGAATGGATGACACTCCTGTATCAGCAGAAAGTCACTTTTCTGTTCTAGAATCTTTTATATTCTTAAAGCAGTGGTAGTAATAAAGTGTTAAAACATCTCTGTCTAACGTCTGAATGTTTGTATCCTAAGTGAACCTAGACAATGTCTTTATGCTTGGATGAGAAAATGCTTGTTGACAGGTCTAGTCATGCTCAGGACATGTGTATTTTCAGGACATGGGTATACTGTACCCAAAAATCAGAGTAATGAAACAGGCCTCTTTAAAGAACCTTAGGTTGCTGATATGCTGCAAAAGTAATTGTGGAGCAAGAGCACAGTCTGTTATAGAAATGGTAATGGAGGTAGTAGTACTTTTTTTTTTCCCTGTCTTTTTAAACAGTTGAACTAAGCAGATGTGTTTAACAAAGTAAGCAAATGAATCTGAGATTTATTGTTCTAAATTGTAGTGTAAGCTTTTCAGCAACTATTTTTGTCGTGATAGCAGAAAGAGTAAGCAAGAAAAGGGCACGTGATGTGACTCTTGGGGATGATGCTAAGCATGGCCAGGAGCTGGACTTTGATTCTTGAGAGTCCCTTCCAACTTACTCTGTGACTCTGAATATGCTGATCATTTTGGTAGAAAATGACTTCGTATTTAAAGTGTAAAGATGAATTTTCTGAAGGAAATCATTAGAAACTGATAATGAAGAGACAATGTGTAGTGACTGACCAGAACCCTCATTCCCAATCCTCCTGTGCTGCTGGGTGCAGTGGGGATAAGAGTGGAGAAATTGAGAGTGAAGTAAAGCCTGGGAAGAAGTAAGGCAGGAGCAAGGTGTTGGAAGTTCTTTTTTTATTTCTCATTACCCTACACTGACTTTTGATTGGCAATAAAATTTATTTCCCTGAGTGTGTTTTGCTTGTGATGCTAATTGCTGAATGATCTCTCCATGTGCTTGTCTTGGCCCAGGAACCTTTTGCTATATTTTTTCTTCCCTGTCCAGTTAAGGAATAATAGTGGGACTTAGACATTGAAACACTATCTTCTATTCCAAACCTTTCTTGCTGTAGGAATAATGTAATAGTGGAACTTAGACATTGAAACATCCAAACCTTTCTTGCTGTAGGAATAATGTGAAAACTTGATGGGAAAGCTCCTAATTCAGTATTTGCACTTAACTTACTGATAACTACAGGATGCAGAGCATCTATCACAAACTTGAAGCAGGTTATTTTCTTTGCATATGTTTGGCTCCAAATAGCAGTTGTGGAAGTTGGTATACTCCCTAAAAATGGGGTGCCTGAGGGAATACTTTCCCTTAGAGAAAGTGACTTTGTATTGGAATGAGTACAAATGCTAGGGGCTGTTTCTTACTCCTGCCAAGCTTCAGACTGAACTGCATCTCAAGTTTTAGTAATACTTGAGGGCTATTTCTTATGAATGGATCTCCTCAGTTTAATTACTCTGCTGGGGTGTGGAACCATGTGTTGCCTACCTGCCCCCAGCCCCACCCTTTTTTTTTAAACTGACAGTATTTTAGTACGGTGTTGTAAGGAAGACAGCTCACTGACATCCTTGGACCCTGTCAGAGAATCGCTGCAAGGAGATACTTTAGGTTCATATTGTCAGCTTGCTACTGGGGAACTTCCAGAATGTGACTGGGAATAAAATCAATTGCTGACAAAAGCAATAACATAAATTTACAAGTGTCGAAGTAAGGAGAAGCTCAGTGCTGCTACTGAAGATTTCCTCCCTCCCCTTTTGTTTCCCTTTGAAACAAAAATATAGCGTCTTTCCTGTCCCTCTGTACCCCCTTTCTCTAGCACTGATCAGATTTCTTTTGCCTGTCCTGTAATTGACATAATGGTAAGACTTTTAAAATTTAGTTGGGTTTTTAATGTTCTATTTAAAGATCTAATCTATGGCCCTTTCAGCTAATTCCTTGCATGGGTTCAAATTTTTAAATGTAGCAAGTCTCTGAGAAGTGTGACTTAATTCCTGAGACTTGCTTTCTGTTTAGCAATGATCAGTGCAATCTAAATGTAATGATTCTTTAGGATAATGTAATTTATAGCCTCTAGATGTAATTTCTCTGGTGTAAGGGAGTGGAATCTTTTTCTTCTAATCAAAGTTGAGTATCAAATTCCAAGGTTTGCATGTGCTAGATAGAATATTCTACTAGCACTTGCCTGGGGCTGTCTTACAGCATTTTAAAGGCAATAAAATACATTCTGGCCCCCTTTTGTTTTTGTTTTTTTTTCCTGGAAGATAGTCTGAGAAATTACTGTTGTGATTCTCCATTCACTGTAAGGTCCCTCTTTCATAGGAAGGTGCATTTTGCACAGAAGTTCCTCACTTGAAGTGGCCGATACTCGAAGGAGCCCTGAGCTACTGCTGTAGCACATAACCAGTGCTTAAGTGAATGAACTTGAGAGGCTGACACTGAGGGTACTCCATATCTGCTGAAGTTCAACATGTGACTTCCTGAACAGGCATCTGAGACCTCTCACTAAATATTCAACTTTCATCAGCTTTAGGGATTTCTGAACCCATATGGATAAAAGGGTCTCCCATCTCATCAGATCCTGATGTTCCATTCTTTTACAAGTGCTTCTGACTTACAGGGTTAGGAGAATTGTTTGGTCTCCATTGCTTCCTTGTTTAACTAGGCCCTCTTCAGTGCCACTTACTTTTTCAACTTTGATTACCTGGGGCTGGAGAGTAGCTTCTTGTTAGCATTGAGCACCACAGAGAAAGTGCTGCCTGTAGTGCTCTCTTTAGGTGTTAAAGTGCACACACATAGTGTGCTGCTGCCACGGGCATAAACAAATGATAAAACAGCTCAAACTAGAAGAACCTTGAAGCTGTGATACTTGGTCCAAGAACTGAAGGAGAATAGAGCTGATAATCGCCTCCACCACAAATAAAAAAAAAATCCCCCAGACACCCACCAAGCCTTAAAGTGAGTTAGGTCTTGTTCTGGCAGTTAAGAGGGTGTGGACTTCTTCAGATAACATCTCAGTGCAATATCACTCTGCACAGCCTCTATTCTTTGTAGCATGTATATTTGCTTAATCTTTGGTATTAATTTAGTGCTATCAGTAGACAAGAATGGAGTTGGATTAATCTGAAATGCTATTGAATTTTGTCTCTCCTTTCTTCAAGGAGGGAGTGGGTTTCTGTTCTTGTGTGGTCTGCTTCATGCTCTTGACACTTGAAAGTGTAGTTGTCAGTGACAAATGTCTGACCTCTATTAGCAGGACTCTGGAATTGAATCTTCTTCCATTGCATGTTATATGGGTGAGGGTGAGGAACAGGACATTTTCCAGGGAATGTCTGTATCTTTTTATTCCATCTCTTTAACTAGGAAGGGACTAAAAACAGAGTGCCAGAATGACTGGTGCTATGAGTGTGTAATACTTGGCTTGCAAGCATATCTGAGACTCAGAAGCCTGACTGACCGTTTGGTCTAGGTTTGTGTTACATTTGGACATGGTTATAGAAAGTGGCAACATCTAACACCTGTCACAAGGGAAAGGTCCTAAATGACTACTAAATCTTAACCTGTAATGAGTACCATATGGCACTTCTTATTTGCAGCTGGAAAAAATCAGGAAGCCCCAAGAGGCTGGTGATTAGAGACTTGTGTGTAAAATAAAAGTAAAACTGAGACTTCCTGAAAAGTCAAGTGGCTTACTGTATCCTGCCACTGACTGACTGCCAGGTGCTCCATGTGGGTGTCTCAGGGATGGTGTGAGTTGCAGAGATGTGTAGCTGTGCAGGTAAAGATGGAGGCATGCTTAAAACTGACCATTCCTCTAATTTGCTAGGTACTTGTTTAGGGGTTCACTTATGGTCTGTATAAAAGTTAGAAGATGGCTTGCATTCAGAGTTCAGCATTTAGAACTGAAATGAGCAGTAGAGAGGTTTAGACTGCCTACAGAGGTGGTATGAAATTTATGCATTCCCAAACTGCGAAGCCAAGCAGAGTTACTTTGTTCAGGATGTTTCTCTGGATATGTTGTGTATTTAGAGGTTCATGCAGCTGCAGTGCTTGCTGAAGGAAATGAATGTGGTGTTTGGCATCTGTCAGTTCATTAATGTGGAGATGGAGTGGGCTGAGAAGGCCACCTGGTAGTTTACATTCTGGTTTAGTGCTCTTAGCTTGCACTGTTTACCAGGAGGTGTACTTGCCAAATCTAAACTTAAATGCTTTGTAAGATGCTGCCTCTGGATGGCAGCATAAAGATAGTACTTCTAAGTTGCTGTTAAAGGAAAATTTTACCAATTCTTATAGCCTGATGTAGAGCTGTTTGGAAATCTGTGTTCATTAGGCCAGAAGTACTTGGCTTCTCAGGTCTCTTCAACTGTAGCTTTGAAATGCCTGCAGGAAGGGCAGCAGAACTTAATCTGATTATTTTACTTTCTGTGTGTCTCACCCAGTAAAATACACTGCACTGAAGCCCATTCTCAGGGGTGCAGTGTGTTTTTTTGTAAGTGTTGTAAGATTAATAGCCTCCAGAAACCGTATGGTTTTCAGAAGTGGTGAGAACTGCCCATGTCCTTTTCCTCACCTACCCTTGAGTGCAAGGCTGGCAGTGCCCCTTAAAGCAGAGGGCAACAACCATTTTTGAAGATGGAAGGCTGTGTAGAAAGTAGGAGTGAACTACTGTGAGTTGTAAGGGCTAACTGTTCCTTAAACTCTGTAGTTAAAGTTTCTGCCTAATGTTTCTTCATGTCCTGAAGAGTTGTCAGCCTTAGCCCTCTTAAAACCAAGTATTGAGAAAGGGGGCAAAGTTTGGGATTTTGGGAGAGTTAGATGCCCAGCTGGGCTCTTCTACTTTGTCTTCTGTTCTGGTTTAGGAGTCAGATACAGAGAACTTGTCAGGTTGTGATACCTCCCATTCTGAATGGGTGAATAGTTGCAGTTTGAGGATTAATCGAAGTTGTTCAAGTTTTGGGGTGTTCATTCAGTAAAGAGTCCTTGACTCCAGAAGTTGCCTGTAGTTAGACTGGTCTATGGGAAGATCTCTTGCTGCAAGTATTGCCATTATTTTAACTAGAAGCTTCTGTGAAAGATACTCTTTATGAAAAACTATATGTTAAAGAACCGTAATTAGTTCAGTTTAATGCAATAAATTCCATATTGCTTTAGTGCAAGGTACAGGCAGAAAAGTTCAATCCTCTTTAGGTAAGAGCTCCTGTCCATTTCTTATAACATTTTTAACACAGACAAACTTGTTTTGATTTTTGCATATTCTGAAGGTAGTTATGCCAAGCTTTTCTTGCTGATAATTTTAGGGTTTTTGTAAGTACACCTTTAATTCCAACCAATTTGTAGTAACTGTATTCTGAGAGAATTTATTAATTCTTAAACTTTCTACTTAATCAGACCATTCATTTGGGATGTGATAGCTAGACTTAGCAGATCTCTTACAGTTTTTCCATGTTTTTATTATTAGTAGCTATTCATGTATCTAAACAAGCACACAGTGCTACCCCTTCAGAGGAAAAAGAAGGGTTGTGTATCCATCAGATGGTTGAGAATGGTTTTTAACCTGCCTTTTGTGTTCTCATTCACTGTAGCTCGTCCACTGTAGCTACTACAACTAGAAGTTTCCTCTGCCAGTCTGAACAGGTCTTATATTGTACAGATTTCAAAGAAAGATAGTGCCTCGAGGTGCAACAGATGAAATTACATGCCAGAAGTTCCCTTAGTTAAAAAAAATGGCCAAGAACTTTTGCAAACATATTTTGACTTTTAGATTTCAGACCATGATATTTATTCTTTTCACATCTTTGGGTAGATTGAGGGAAACAATTCTTTAGAAAGGCATGTAAAAGGCTTCTAATTCAGATTCTGCTTTAGCAATATTACTGCTCATAAATACACCATTTCAGTGAGAGAAGGATGGCCATTTGGATTACAGACCTGTGGTGCCATAGCTGACTTCACACAGATATATGAGTAATAAATTATCTGCAGATTTATACTCCTGCTTAAGCCTAAAGAGCATGGATGTGAAATCATAATTAGAACTCACAATAGCTGCTTTAACTCTGCTTATCAAATCCCCACAAAACCTTTTTTTTTTTTTTTTTTTGTTATATTTCTGTCCAGGCAAGTGAAGGAAAAATCAACTTGCTGAAGATAAATGGTGAAATCTTTGACTTGGATGAGCAGTAAATCCTTAGCTAGAAAACTGCACAGGTGTTTTGTTACACAGATCTTGGCAAGCTAATGAATATGAAGATACTCTCCAGGACCACCACCAAAATAAATCTTTGTTTGGAACTGAAAGGCTGAGTTTATTTGCATTTTAAATAATGGTATGAATAATTTTTTGTGTGGTTACAGCAGGAAGATTACTTAAGCCATCCTCCTAGAGCAAAGGCACTTGTAACTGATGCTTTGCTGCGTGTTGAATTTGCTGATTTTGATCGGAGTGAATTTCTAACAATAGTCAGTCTTTACAGTTGATAGAATCATTCAGTATTTATGCTCCTTTTTTTCCTGAAGCTGAACTGATGCTGACAGCTGGTAAGCTGTTGTATTTGAATGCAGAGGGTGGTGTTAGTAGCATTAAGCATTTGTTCACTGTGTATAAGCTTTATTCTAGGAGTATCTTTCACAGATGTCTAACAGGTAATTGCAACCCCTACTGTGAAAATTCTCTTCTGCCACCCCTAAATCATGAACAAGAGCAGCTTGAAAATCTTCAGTTCCACAGTGAGCTTTCATGAGCTACAAAACACTGTTAAACTGCTTTTCAGCAGTAAAGTTGTATTTGAGTTAATTTAGATGCTGTAGGAATTCCAAGATACAAGTTTATTTTACCAAATATGTGGTCTAGAGTCAGGCTTGGTGAATTGGGAAGTCCTATTTCATTGTTTTCTGGACTAGAAGACTTCAAAACTATGGATTAATTAACACTTCCATTGTTTCTAACCCCTCTTGCCCTTCTCTTTGGCAGTAAAAACCTGGTGGGGCTGATGCATGCTGTGCTAGAACTTGAAGGGTTTGATGTACATGCAGTTCTTTTGCCACTGCTTTGTGGTTTGGTTTGATTCTATCTGAATGCAAAACTCCATGTTTCATTCAGCTTTCTGTTTAGTACTATGGTAACTCCATTACCTGATTAACTTGCTAAGATGAGTATGTGGTCACATGTTGCTCGTAAATACAGAAGGCAGAGACCTGAGGTGCTTGATAATCTAAAACTAATAGGAGCAAGTGCTCTGCCAGCTTTTAAAAATGCTTGGAAGGAAAGGAAAACAAAAAGTTACTGTGTGTCCATTCTCAATTTGAGACTGTATCTTTGAATCACAGCAGTTCCTTGCCTGAGTGGCTGCGCCGTCAGACCTGCTGCAGGTAGTGGAAGGACTCATAACCACATCAGCCTTGCAGAAGGGCTTCTGTTACTTTTATCTGTGAAAAAACTGAGTTTTTTCAGGTCTCAGGTTCATGAGCTGTTAGGGGAGAGAGACTGTGCTGTATGGAAGCCCTCAGAGATGAATTGCTTTTGAATGGGTTTTATGGATGGTTCTTCCTTTGACTATTCTAGAGAATGGAAGGCTTAGTAAAACCAAACAATCAAAAAGCCTCATTATATGTAGCAAGTAAATCCTAAGGAAGTCATTAGGAAAAAGTATGGGAAAAAGCAAATACAGCAATTGCTACACAGTGTGACATGAGTGTGTATTAATATTTTTTGTCTAGCCTTTACTGCTTGCTCTCTGCTCCTCACTCACATTGTTCTACAGTTCAGTCAAGTTCCTGTCATCATTGTCTGTTGCAGTTTTCAATTTGTTTTAAAATTATGGCCATCTTTACTTGGACAGAATTTATTTCAATGATTTCTGTGCATCTTTTTCCAACTAGAGAGAACAATCCTTACCTGATGAGGCAGCTGACAATGTTGTGTCAAATAACTGTCTGGTTCCCTTCAGGACAACATCTGTTTATGAAGTTAGTGTGTGCAAGTTAAACCTCACTGAAGCTTCGTCATTTAAGTCTCTGAGGGGTGTCTTAATGCGTTACAGGTGACACTAGCATTTAAAATCAGCAGCTGTCCACAATCAGGTTTTTGATTCTTTTCTGACCTCCTGCTGCTATCAGAATGGAGCTTTCAAGAAAAGCATGCAGTTTGTTAGTACAAACTGCATGGCTGCGTTCAGTAATGTCACTTTGCTCCTCTAGAAATGAGAGGAGTCAAACAGGAAATTCTCCATTTGTGATAAAATTATATGTAAAGAGGATGTCAGAATAAATAAATTGTTTGAGCTATTTCTCTTTTCTTTTTCTTATCCAGTTGTCTGGTACCTGAATTGAGAATTTATTTGTAAACAACTTGGGTCATGTCAGAACTCTCATTGAGTCACCTACTGTGCTTCTGTACAAAGCCTCACCTTCTCTTGAGTGGTAATTTGTAAGTGTCAAGGTTTGGAAATGACTGGCTTCCCTCTTTAATCTTGCTTATGGAAAGAGTATTAAATTACTCTGAACTCCAGTATGTTTTAATGCTAATACATTATTAAGTACTCTAGTGTAGGGGTTTGGGTGCTCCCTTAAACCCCTCCCTATGTGCACACTATTAGCTGTTAGGTTTTCCTGCAGCTGTGAATATGTAGTGGTAAATCACTTCTTTTATCACTTCAGTTTTGCAAAGTCCCAAGTTACTGTTCTCTCCAGCAGCAGCATTCATCTTCCTGGGAGTTTTTACAAACATTTTGTCCAATACTGTTGTGAGTGGCAGCTGGGAGGTTGGGGTGGGAATGGAATATGCTGAAATTGCCTTGTAACCAAGGTCTTTGGGCCTGATGAGAAAGGAGTGGAATGTGCCCAATGCATAAGGCAGGCTTTTAACCACAACACATTTTGAGGATGACTTAGGCTGTTCATTTCACTGAGCTGACTGTAACAAACCAGGAGTGGGAATATGTACTTTTTTTCCTCAAACTGAAAAACAACAAACAAACAAAACTGCATTCTGTTGGTGGCATAAAGCAGTTTTCCTCAGTGCATGTAAGACACAAAAGACCAAGCTTGTTGTGGAAGAATTATCCTTTGACCAGTAAACCAATACCATCCCTCCTTTTATATACTAATGAAAAGAACTTGTTCTCCACACACAGATTCAATGGGTAGAAGCTGTCAGGAAAATCCAGTGAAAGAATTAGCTAAACTTGAATAGATTAATTAGAGCCTTTGGTTGTGTCACAGCATAGGAAATAAGCAGTGATAGCACCTTCATCTCTACAGGTACGTGAGCAGGGAGGCACAGGAGCACAGTAAGGAGCAAATCCAAGCAGTTTGAGTTCTTAAAAGCTGCTTTGATTCTTTATTCATCTTGGTGTGGTTGAAAACAAAAAGATTTGATTGATCTGGAGATTGTGACCAGCTCCTTATGCTGAAGATACCACTTGCTATTATATCAAATATTTTTTATTATCTTCTGTTGCCTAAGACAATGTGTCCTACTGGCCAGAGCCAGGAACTGAACTGCTACTGAAGGCTTCTGGTTGCCAGGTAATAATACAAGGCAAGAGTCTTGCTTGGTTTTCCAACTGCATCATGTGCCAAGTGTAACTTGGAGTTACCCTGAGGTTTGGAGTCATTCAGTTTTCCATATCTGGAAACCCAGGAGGTCATGTAATTTTCAGAACTAATGATGGTTAACTGGTTACTAAGGGTACTGATGGTAACCATCTAAATCTTGCTCCTAATGTAGATTTTTCTGCATTTGGAATGTCATTGCATCCATTTTCTTTGCGTGATTGAAGTGTGATAACTTACTGTTCATGTGCAGGAGAAACTCCAAGTGTTCTTATGCATAGTATGGAGCCTAGATTTCCTTGGCATTCATGTGAGATACACAACTGTTTCTGTGACATCAAAAATCTCTAGCCTGTGGCTGCTGAGTGGTTTTCAAACTTGTACTAACTTGTTATGCAGTATACAATCTCCTGTAGTGCAATTTTTGTGCCTGCTTTGCCAAGTTAAAAAAAAAAGGCCTTGAGATTACTGAAAAGTCTAAACAAGAAGAAAGCTTTCACTTAGAGTAGGTCATTAAGCTTTTTTTTTCTCTGTGTCATCATGTTTTACTTAGGGATTTTTTTTAAGCTATACAACAGTAAGACCTCTAAGTGGCATGAATTGATCTTGAGATAATATAGATTCTGAGGGCTTTTTTTTTTAGTTCATACTGTTTAATTAAGAATACCTTAATTTGGTGCAGATATAAGTTAATGGAAATGAGAAACACAGTCTGCCAAATACAGCTTTTGTACAGGAAGATAAGTGACTCTGCTGGAGGAGTTCTTGATAAGCTTGTGGGTGAATAGATCTTCCCAGGATTTATGCCAAAAACTTGCTACCTTGAGCTTCCCTTCACTGCTGTCTGAGAAAGACCATGTTTCCTTCCTGCAAGTAATGAATCTGAACTGGATATCCAAAACCACTTGTCAAAAAGCATTCAGTGAGTACTCCTGACTCTCCAAGACAGGCTAATTATGTAGGTTAAGTTACTCAAAACATAAGAAATCCAGTCTGAATATATAAATTACTTTGGAAGACAGTCACAGGTTTAAAAAGAACCACTACATTGATTAAATCAAAGCACTTTGGTGCAAACAAGGGAGAGAGGTACATTTTTTAGAAGCTTTAATATACTAAACTTTTAATGGATACAAGTTGCAATATAAGGAATTATGGTGAGATATTTTGTGGAGGAACAGCTTCATTCTGAAGGCAAGCACACATCAAATCCAAGGCCTGAAGGGGCTGTGGGATCTCCAGCACTGTAGTTATTCAACATGCAACTTGAGCAAGGACCTGTGCACCCTGCCTAAGCTGCCCTGCTTTGAGTGATTCCTTCCATACCAAATTATTTCATTTGTTTTATTAATCAGATCTCTTTCATGTGGTCTTGATGTTGAATCACTGTTAAAGATGGGTAAGCACTGACAAAGCAGCTTTCTGCCCTTTCAGTATCAAAGGGCAGAGATTCCTGAGCTTAATTGTCTCAAAACTCACATTCACAACATTGTGCACCTCTAACTTTTGTGAAGGGGCCGTATAATCTCATACCATCTTTTTCTCTCCCACTTCCCTTTCTCCCTTTTCACCCCAATAGTTCCCTTGTACCTGAAAACTGAAAAAATTCCTATTAGAAACATTTTGTGAAAGTTGTATGGAAGACTAAATGAGTCTCTTCTGTCACATAGGCTGAATAAATCCTTCTCTTTGTGCAGGATCTTGATCATGCTTTTCCTGTATGTGCTATTTTAACCTGTGTGTTGTACCACACTTTTTGGTGGGTTTTGGTAAGTTCATTATTTTCCCCCACCTCTTGGGGGCAGCAGAGGTTTTCCATGTTGCTCTCACTGTTCCATCCCCGTAACACAGAATCAGTGCAGCAGCACAGTGAGCAAGGTTTGTACTGTGAGGGAAGGGAATAGTGAATGTAACTAAGGTTAATCCCTTTTAAACAAAGCTTTGTTAGAGAGATTAATCCTAAAACTGGTTCACAAGGAACTTGCTTTTTTAACACCCATTTTTAAAAGTGGAAGAGATCAGATACCACATTCATGGGATAACTGGGATTGAAGGGTGCATCAGAAGGACAGGGACAGCCATGAGGTCAGGCCACATTGCTCGTCCAGCCTGATCTTTGAAAACTGGGCTAGAAAGATTCTGTTTCATTCTAGGAAATGGCTCAATAATCCCTGTTAATGAAGAATTTTGAGTTTTCATATATATAACATCAAGAAACTGGTGACAAAAGCCACGTGGAAGATCAGAAGAGACACCCTGGTCATGTCATGTAACACCACTGCTGGCCTTAAATCTCAAAGCTCTGCCTTTTGCTGCAAGATGCTTTAATTGATTCTGGGATTTTGTAGCTCCAAGTGAATTAAGCTACTTCTGTAATTTCAATCTGATGCTTGGTAGTATGTTTAGGCTAAGAGCCAGGACATTCCTAATGCCAGGTAGGGGATGGGTCATGTCTCTAAATGCTTCTGTGGTAATGAGGGCTAGAATTCAAGTGTGGGTGTATTTCAGATCTGACATACCGACTGGTTTCTTGCTTGATTGAAACTTTGTACATAATGTTCTCTGTCGATTACTGAAGGGGAGGATCCCAAATGCTCAGCTTTTCAAACTTTTAAAGCATAAGCTCTGTGTTTTTAATACAATGCTGCACCTGTTCTCAGAATAAGTTGAACCCTGAAGTGTTTCAGCTAGTGTATCTTCTAATATGGCTCATAGTTTTTAACTATGAAGAGGTCTGAAACAGGTATTATGTAGAAATATTCTACCAAAAAAAGGATTCATTCTAGGAATCTCACTTGTGTGAACACATTTGTTAATCTGAGATAAACACAGGGCTCTAATGAATATCCCTTGTTAAAATTGGGGTGGAAGAATACAATCTAAGCAAATGTGGTATGGGAAGGTTATTTAACTTGGATCTTCTCTGTGAACCAGACTGTCTCCTTTGAACCCCTTGAAATCCACTTGTCACTCAGCCACCTGACTGTCACCTTATGCTAGAGACTGTTGTAGCTGGTTTGCCAAGCTTTGCACTGGTGTGGGAATGCAGCTACATGAAATCTAGAGGTTTTTCAATGTGTTTTCTCAGTAACTGAGCTATGGGGGGAAGAATTAATCGCATAGTAAGTATTTGTCTAATAACTATCTCAGATATGCTCATAATCTTCAGGCTTGATTTAAAATATTGTGCAAAACCTGACATCTACTGGTGGGAAGCATAACTGGGCTCTCAGCTGGAGATGTGCTGAAGAGCCTGTTTTATAAAGTGCTGGTGGTTTTGGCTATAAGGGTTGCATTGTACTGCTTAAGCATAAGTTTGGAAGTCTAAATGAACTGTAAAATATTTACAAACAAACATAGGTATTATTAAAGGTGATTGAACTTCCAGTTAAATGTGTCTGCTTTGAGCACTTGTATAATGGCTGGAGGACAAACTTTGTAGGTTTACTTTTTTGACAACCTTTTTAACTTTTTGTGATAATATTAAATATTTCATCTAGTCTTATGCCAGTTAAAAACAAATTTTTCCCTTTATGTTTTCAAGGCTTGCCATGGATGTACATCTTTATCCAAATGTGATTGCAGTGGAGTAAAAGGTGAAAAGGTAAATATTCTTCTTTTTTTTTTTTTAACTGTCAGACCAGCACACAAACCACTGAACCATATACCAACTTCAGATAGCTGAAGCTTATGGGTGATAGTTTTTGCTCTTATCTTTTTTCTTTGATGGTTGTGTGGGCATGCACCAAAGTGCAGAGCTGTATTAACAGTCAGGTATTGAGTCAGACTGGTCCATCTGACACTGTAAGATTTTCATATCATTATTTTCTCAAGAATGGAGAATTAATGCACAGATTTTTCCATCTATCTGACTATTTGGAAAAAAAACCAAAACAACAGAACAAAAAAACCACAACAACAGCAAAAAACCCAGATGAGACAAATTCTAGTAAAATTGAAAGAATTCCTATTTACAGCCAAGGCTTGCCTATACTAACTAGCTAGTGTTGACAGGTTAAGGTGTGGAATGTAGCATAATGGCTATGCTAGTAATGCTTCAGTGGGATTGTAAAATGGAGTGAGTGTGGGTTATTTTCTCTCTTTTCTTGCACTGTCAGTTCATAAGTAGTTGATGCTTACTAGTGTGTTCAGAACTTGTACTGCTTTTCACGTCTTAGTTTGTACAGCTGTATGCAAAGATGATGATTGCTGTCACTGTCTAGATATGAGCTGCACCATGGCAGTGACAAAATTCAGATGCAGCTTTCCCACACAGTTAGCTGCCACCCAAGTAAGCAGCTAGTTAAAGGCCAAACATGTATCCTTGGATCGAGCAGAGTAAAAACCATCCCCACTGCAAAAAACACCTCTGTGTGCCTCATTCAGGTGCAGCAAGCTGTTTGGGTCTGCCCAGATGGCATCCTCAGGCCAAGAGATGCATGTTGACATATTGGCGCTTTTCTTCTTCCTTGCAGCTTTGACTTCCAGTCTCACTGCCTGTTCTCAGTATATTTGTACAGTACTTAAGTTTGTCAACATTATTTCTTATTGCTTTATAATTTTTTCTTTGAGGAAACAGCAGGTGTCCAGCATTTCTTTTACGTACAATGCACTGTAGATAACCAGCTCAGTACTGTGAACCCAGCAAGTACTTGGTTCTTTCTCCAGTGGGGGGAGCCTGGTTGGGAGTAAATTGTGTTTAAATAGTTCCCATGTAGCTGCTGTTGTCACAGAGAGTGAATGGGATGTGATCACTGCAAGGGGCAGAGGCTGCTCAAAATGCTCCCACTCCTAGCCTTGTAAACAGTTTGCTTGAGATACAATGGAGTTGTCTTAAAGATGTGAACTGATAATGGAGTTTGAGAAGCATGTCTTATCAAACTACTTAGCCTATCTTATCAAGGTTCTAGGAGGGTTTCAGTGCTCTAGATTAATTTCTGACACATTTCAAGGGTGATTTTTGACTTGCATAAACAAATGTAACCTTAAATGACCAAAAGTAATTCAAAACACTGGCACTGGCACTATAATGTGCTGGTGCAGAGTTTTACTATTGGCTCAGGTTAAACAAGGCAACTGTCCAAAATTCAAGGTAATGCTCAATGCCACACCTGCCATCCAGATAGCTTCAGACAGATGAGGTCATTCCTTGGCATTTACTTGCTTTTAGTTCATTGAGTACATTCCCTATTTACATACCTAGTGAAGAATGGTATTCCCTTGATGGCAAGATTTCCAAGTTAGATTTGGTTAGCCAAACATGAACCTGGTTAATGTTCCTAGAGGATCTCAGATGCAGGTGCCCAAACCAAATGCACCCTAAGTAGTCACAAGTTATTTCAGGTTCAGTTTGAAGTCACTTCAAGATCAGATTTCTATGCCCAGTGCAGTTACTGCAGGAGAACCTTTCTGTAATTCTAAGTCGGCTTTTTTTTCCACACTTTTCACAGCTTTTTTGTGAATTCACTGAGCAAGTAGCTGTTGTCTGGTTTATGTGGATCTAATGCAATTTGTCCTTAGAATGGATATGAAATTGGGGAGCTGTGATTCATTTCCACTGCAGCCAAGGTAAACACAGCATAATCCTGAAGCATGTCAGAGGGTTTTTAAACAGTCCCTCTGAAGCTTGCAGACCATCATGTACCTTATGTAAAGGAAGGATGAAAAACAAAGCCCACATTTCCTAGGTATGATGTGTTGCTAGTGGAACTTGTTTGAGCATACGTGTACACACCTCATTGTTAGTTGCCCTATAATTACAAAGCCCTCAGTATTTTATGCATTGCTGGATTCAGCAGTTCAGCTCTGGGGAGCCCCAAGATCTGTCACTGAAATTCTTTAGTGCTTTATCTTAAAAATTCTTTGCTTTGGTTTGCTTAGGTTTTGAATTGTTGGTTGAATCTCCCTAGATTCCTGTACTACTACAAGATGTCAAGGGTTGTTCTAAGATGATTAGCTGGATCCCTCACCATCTATCACTTAGTTATACATTTGATCTGTTTCCAAATCCAATACTGCTTCTTTCTGCAGTGACCTCTGAACCAGGAGTGATATGTTTTGAAGAATGCAAGTCCTGTCAGAGGGGATTTCTCTGTTTGTCTTGATTAAATACTGTAGTTTTAAATGTGTTGAATTGGTGCTCTTGGAATTGAGGAAGAGTTTGTTGGCTAGCATTGTTATGTGAGGCAGCCATTACTTTCACCCCATTATTTATAAAGGTGGAGAACAATATGGGTGGCTGTGGCATCACTTCTTCCATTCTGTGTATCTTAATCTTACTGTGGACATTTGTGCATATATTTAGTTTTAAGCAGCCACCCATATTTAAGTGGTTTTGGACTCTTTTTAAAGTTCACTATTTTTGTAGCAAGGACAGGAAGCAAGTATGTGCCACTCTTATCAATTGTTACAGCCATGTTCTTGAATGTGTTTAGATGTTAAAATGGGCTCCTCAGCTACTGCTTTTCTGGTTTTGGGGGGGTTTTTTTGCTCCAGTTTTTAATTGTGGGTTTTTTTTTTTTTGTACCATGCGTATTTCACATCAATGTAAGTAATTATTCTGGTTTCTCTTCCCATACTGTCTATTTATATATATTTTATATTTATTTATAAATATGGGATTTTATAGAACAGATTCTAGAAATGTGAATTACTTGTCCATGCTTTAAAACTGCATTTATCCCTGCTTGTGTCCTATTATTAGAGTACATGGAACTCTGCCAGACTTTTCTGTATCCCTGTTTAATTGGCTATATCTTGCTGCAGCAAAGCATAATTTTAGGGTGTTTCCCAACTATATTTTTTCTTTCTATGCCCCAAGCAGCAATCATGTTTAAGCTTGTGAGCTGACGGTTTTGCCATATTGGTGTAGCTGATTGAGGGCAATTGAGATCAGAATCTAACTCCTTGCCCATTCCCCAATCAAATGATGGTTTATAGCTGGGACAACTTTATTTGGCTATGGAAACAATCCTGTATTTTCAGGATTGGAAGAGGAGATCTGAGTTGACCTAAACCTTTGCTATATACATTTTAGTTTAGCAGCTTCCAGTCTGAAACAAGAAGTATCCAACCTTCCTCTGTTCTTTCTGTGTAAGCAGAACTGGCTAGTGAGCTTTTGAATTTATAAGAAAATTCATTGCACACTAACCAGGGACTTCAATCACATTCTATCCCCAACAATATAACGTCTTTTTTGGCACTGACTTTTTGTGGAAGACTTGTTAAATTTCTTTTCCGTTCCAGTATGTTCCTGCAGTGAGCAGGGAGTTTTTTCCTGCCAAATTTGTAGCATCCAAATCTTCATAAAGATCAGTATGGTGTGGGCAGTAGGAAAAATCTGGAGGCAGAAGCAACATCTGAAAATGGTTGTCACTTATGGAATCATCTATAGGCTGTTTAAGTAGAAGACAGTTTTAAAAAAACCCTCAAAGAGAACTGGATCAGCATAGTTTCTCTTCCCACAAAATTTGTTCACATTTCTTTAACCAATTTTTTAATCAAAAACAGGGATTATAGTGCAGCTATTTCCACTGTAATTATTTTAACTTTGATGTAAGTTCCCTTAGGACGTGTCTGATGTACTCCCTCAGCTGCCCCCAATCATAGTCCTTCAAATAATCTGTTTGCTTTTGGGGGTAATTTGCTTGCAAACTCCACAGGAGTTGCCCTGGCAACAGTTTCCTCATGCAAGGCTCTCATTCTTGCTGCTCACTTTCAAAGTGGGCTTGGAAAATACTCATTTCAGTTTCAATACTACAGTCCACTAGCATGTATTGTTGCCTCTTCTATTCCTCTTAGCTGTTTGACTTGCTGTTTCTCTTTCTTTGAAGGCCTTGGCTTCCCCATTCCATGACTGTTTGGAGTGGAGGCCTTGGCATAGCTGCATTTTAGAGAACAGTTCTTCAGCCTCAGATGACGCACAAGGCCAACCCTCCGCTAAAAGTCTGTTCTAGCAACCATTTGTAGGTGCTACTTGCTGTAACAAAAACATGAAGAGTGACCAAGTTGAGATTAGGAGGCACTCTAGCCTGGCTTGCCCCTCACACATCTGACATGCCTCTTGTACACTGGTGTGTTTTTTTCAGTGTACAAACACAGTTCATGCCAGAGCTTGCTCCAAAATCTGGTTTTGCCTAATGTTTTCTTTATCTGGCACTCCCGAATTCCTCATTTTCTCTCCTTCAGGGACATACTAACCCTTTCATATCCTGGCCTGAGGTAGCAACACTCCTCCAGATTGTTGCTTTTCAGATGAGGCAGCAGACCAACTGTAGAGCATGCAGAAGTACTTGTATTGGGTTTGCAGGGGAGAACACTCTATGAAAACTTGTAAACCTATGAAATTAGTTTGAGTGCTGTAATTAAAGGTAAATCTGTCTGTGTTCAGGAGTTTCTTTAGTTAAGCAGGTGAGATGTTTAGTCACTGTTAGTCAGTGTGATAACTTCCTACAAAAAAGCAGAAAGATAATGTGTGTTCTAGATTTTTCTATCATATATTTTTTTTCTGGTCATATTTCACCTCCACCACCACCTATTCTTTTTGTAGGGTGAAAGAGGATTCCCAGGCTTGGAAGGACAGCCAGGTTTGCCTGGATTTCCAGGACCAGAAGGACCACCTGGTCCAAGAGGCTCAAAGGTAAGACCCAATTCACTTGAATGGTATGAAGGTGCTGGGCAGTGTTAGCTTAATTGTAATGCTGATCCTTAGCAATTCCAGAACTCCTGATTATCATTGGTTTAATAGGTAAAATCTTCAGCTGTTGGGATATGACAGGTTTTTTGGTTGGTTAGTTGAATAGTCAGCCAGTGGAAAAAGAGTGCTCTGAGTTTCCTATGCAGTTCTTCACCTGCACAGGTGCTTGCCAGCACTGCCTTTCACTGGGTGGTGCCCATGAGGGTCAAAGAACAGGTTTGGCAGGTGCTGTGATGCAGCTTTGTTAGTCCTTGCACTAAGGAGATCCTGGCTTAGCTGAGTTTACTGATAAGAGCAGAATTTTGCTCTCAGCTGCCCTGGGGCTCCCACCATGTAGGTAAACTGTTGTTTGCACCTGGTGTCATTCCTGGGATGGGATTCCTGGGCTGGGTTTGGGTGGGGTGATGCAAATGAGGGCCTGATTGAACTCATGTGCAGAGAGCTGAGGAATGCTCCTGGCTTTCCCTGGAGTGCTTCCATTTACTTGTATTTACTACTGAATTGCATCCTTAACTCAGATGGTGTAATTCAGCAGTAAAATTCCTCTGAATATATTTACCTTTAACACATATAAGGACAGCCAGGATCTGCCATTTCTCTTATAAATGCTCACACTATAAACCTAACAGAAGTACATACAAAAGAAGCAAAGGAAAAAAATAGGCAGGTGATAAGAAAAAAATAGAGGAGGTCTACGCTGAAACAGAAGATTAATTCGATGTAACAAGAGTGAAACAGCACAGAGGTCTTGGACTAGAAACTTTTGCTTAAAAGCATTTTCTTAAGATTGTGATGCAAAGTTCTGCCTTGTGATTCTGTGATGATCACGATGCAAAGTAACACTGGTACAGTCTGACCCGTGTTGAATCGTGGCCTCCCTGCTCTGCCCACAAGGGGCCGCTGGAGGATGCTCCATGGCAGGGCTGACTCAGGTGTCAGGGACCTGACAGCACCGCGGCCTTTAGGAAAATTTTCCTCTAAGGCCACGGTCAGCTGGAACAAATACTTTAAATTAAAATAATTTTGAGCTATTTAACTCAGGAAATGACAACTACCGTAACTTTTAGCCCACTTACTGTGAACATGTAGGAGAAAGTTAAGGCTTACTGATTATTTTGATAGAAACACAAACTGCAGCTTGAGTGTGGGATCTTGTTTGTTTCTGTTGTTGTTTTTTAGGGTGATGATGGTCTTCCAGGGCCTATTGGACCCAAAGGAATCAGAGTGAGTATGGATGCAGTTTTAGGGTGATATGTTGGAATAATGATAGAGACCAACAGGCATTGGGTGGGTCCTAACAGAAGTGGTGATTGACAAGAAAAAAAATTGACTTAAATCTGAAGAGTCATCTACCCACCAGAAGAGATTGTACTGCTTTTTATAACTAATGCAAGATTGCATGAGCAATACTCTCTTACATATTGTTTGTATTTCATGAACTGTTTAGGGAGAGCAGCCCTAATACTCTTTGATTTATTTTGCAGTACAGGACATAAGCAAGTGCCAGTACTTTTGTTTCAGTGTATTCTGAAGTAGAGGCAGTAAGTCTACAGTCCATACAGGAGAGGTGGACTTGTCTGGAAGTCCTTTCAATTTTGTGCCTTTGCTTTTTCTGTCAGACACCTCAGCTGGTAATAATTGATACATCTGACTTCATTGGGCTACATCCATTTTTCACACCACGAGTATATATTTATTTTCTCTTCATATCTATAATCTATTACTTCAGTAATTTTGCATTGTCTTTTCTATGTTTTTGTGGCTATTTCCCTGAAAGATTGATAAGAACTTTGAATGCCATGTCAGCATGGCAGTCTTTTTTTTTTTTTTTTTTTTTGAGAGGTGATTCGGATGTTTGTCTGTCTTTACTTACATCTGCACAGATAAATTATATTTAATAAATTATATTTAGTGAAATCTTGGTAAATCCTTTTGCACACCCATTCATACTGTACTATTTCAAACACATGGTTAATTTCCTTTTAGGGACCGCCAGGGCTTCCGGGCTTTCCAGGAACACCAGGACTTCCTGTGAGTAGCAATGGGCTCCGTAGATACAAATCTGTTCCCTTTTGTCTTTCAACCCAGAAGAGCATCCTGCACACTTAACTCTTCTTTGCCTTTTCTACTTTCAAGGGATTGCCAGGACAAGATGGGCCACCAGGACCTCAGGGTATCCCAGGATGCAATGGAACAAAGGTAGAATTCCTTAAAAAATCTTAATGCAACGATAATATAGTAAAAATCTCTTGTTCTCCTGGCTGTACCCAATGGGTTTAGTCTGTTGTGTGCAACAGTACTTGCTGTTACTGAGTTGTGAAGGAAATTCCAAGATAATTCATTGAGAGAAGGGGTCATGGTCTGGTACTTAAAGCACAAGCTTTGCCAGAAGTTGCCAGCACCAAGACACCACACTGTGTGCTCTGCAGCCGTTGTAGTCAAACTCTGTGTTCTAATCCTTACTCGTATAAGTTGCAGCTGAGAGGTGTCTGATAATTGCCTCGGATGCTGTGTCTCATCATTGTAAGAGACTCCTGCTACCAAGAAAAACTCATTACTTAACAGTGAGACTTTTTAATTATTAATTTTAAATATTATATTGAAAATACTGATTCAGTGTCTATGTTGGAGGGAGTCATTTCATTCTGATGGGCTTCTTAGCTTCATGTTGGGATTTTCCCAGAGGAGAAGTTGATTTTCTGTAGCATTCTGTGAGTTTTCCATCTCTGTAGTGTAGTATTTTGCCTGGAAGTATGCAGAAACACCTGACTGCGGAAATTTGTTTCCATCAGTTGTGTGAATTAACTGAGTGATTATTCTATCTTGTTCCAATACAATTTTCTATTCTGGAATCCTAAGCTAACAAACTAGACTTTTGAATCAAAATTTATCTGGTTTTGTTATGTTTTGGTTTGGTGTTGGCTAATAATTTTCTTCATCCCTAAGGGAGAGCGTGGATTCCCAGGCAGTCCAGGTTTTCCTGGTTTACAAGGGCCTCCTGTAAGTAAAAGATTTCCCAATCTTGTAATCCACTGAAAGACTTCTAGAGTGAAAAATAAGATAAATATGCCTCTTTTTGCAGTTTTTCTTTTAATAAATAGGATTTTTCCAAATATTTAATCAGAGGATTTTGAATGTCCAATGAAAGTGAGTTTTTCTGCTGCATGCTGTGGTAAAGCTTAAAAACACCTTTGAATTCTCATATGCTGGGATGCTTTACCACCTGCAGAAAAATACAAATACTTGCATGTGTCAGAGAAGGAAGATCTTGTATATCTGAGGACTATGACTGGTGATTAATAGGTCAGACAAAAGAGACAGGGTAGGATGTTTTCAGTATAAAACATAAGGATACAGCAAAGTGACTGTCAGAACCAAAGTACAGAGATGTAGTAGACAGGATGGATAATAGGAGGCAACATAGAAACAAATTGCTAAGAAAGGGAAATGTAATCCTTCTAATGCTCAAAATTTTCTATGAAAATGCTCAAATTTTTCCATTTGATTCTGAAGTTCATTAAAAATTTATTTTCCCCTGTTCCATATATTGTTGTAAGTTCCTGTCTTTAATGTTTGCCTCGTGGTGTAGATCTGATTAGTGGTTTGCAAACAGCATACTAGTGATTTATTTCTATTGATCTTAATTTTTTTGTTTGTTTCTTTCTTTTAAACAAAGGGACCCCCTGGGCTGCCTGGTATGAAGGTGAGTGTGCTGTACTCTCCCATCCAGGTACTTACGAGACATGGGTGTGCAGTGGGATCTGCCATGAGCAACCTGCTTGTTTCATGCAAGACTGTGTGCACCCACTGGAACCTGGAGGGACATTATTGGTGTTTCCAGGCCACTCCAGTGCAGCTAACTGGAAATTCTGCAGTAGCTTCATTTGGGTCAGTAGCTTGAGAAGTAGCAGAGGTGTTTCCTGAAGCTGTTTCCTTGGGACTGTGAAGAGTCAGTGTTGAGGCATCAAGTTAACAAAATGTCTACAAACACCCAAATGCAGCATTAGTCTGCCTGTGCATACTCAAAACCCTAAAGACTAAACAATAGTGACCTAAAATACCCAGTGACAAGAATAGTACAACATCTTTTGTTCTTTTGAAAATGTCTTTTTGTATTCTACATGTTACATAGATGGCCTTTTCTCCTAATCTAGAGTCTCATGATCTGATGTTGAACCTTTTATTTTTTAAAAGTTTTGTACCTCTGACCAATTGAGCATGGGCCAAAGCACCAGTTTTGATTGAGATCTGTTTAGGAGAAAACTTGAATTGCACCCTCAGAATTACACTGTTAAACTCCTGAGAGGACAGCATAAAACTGGTACTGGAAAATTTGGACTATAAAGCTGAATTGTCTTTCTTAGCTCCTTTTCCCAGTTGTTTTCAAGATATTAAAGGACAATCTCATCAGAACATATACTTTCAAAATAAAGATATTCCCTGAAATCAATACAAAATTACTTCAATATGGGCCATAAAACATAATTGTTGTAACAGCACGCTCAGCACTAATCTCATGAGCTGGGACATTGGAAAAAGCTGAATGAGCCTTTTTTCTGTTGTGTCCTATCCACTGCTCTCACATGAAGCTGGAATGTTTCTTTTGTGAAGAATTTGTGTTTCAATCCCCTAATATTTTGGAATTTAAATCAATGCTGCTATTTTTGTACAAATTAAATCTTTTAATAGTTGTTAGTTTAGCCATTTAGAATCTTCATCTCTCCTAAATAGAGCTGTTCTTGGAGAATCTAATGCTTATATGAAATTTTACTGCTAGGGTGTAGCATAGCTCAGAGTCTCTTAGAATCTTAGGAGCCGCTATGTGCCCTTTGGAGCCAAAATGGTAGTAAGGACTTGTAAAATGTGTTGTTAATTAAAGTCAACTGTATTTTTTTTCTAGGGTGAAGCAGGTGAAGTAATTACATCCTTGCTGCCAGGACAGAAAGGTGACCCAGGATTTCCAGGTCTTCCAGGGATACCTGTAAGTTGCATAAAGTATTATTAGGCTGTGTTCTGCCAAAAAGATAACATGAAAAGTACTCTTATTACAGGAGAATTGGCAACTTGGTCCTTAGGATTCATATGTTTTCTTGGAGCTGCAGGGCTCACATTTAATGTACCTCTGATTTATGGCTTGAGGGAAAGTGTGTGATTCCATATTGCTCTTAATAGGGTGACTACAGAAGCCAGAAAGGTCCCCTGGTCAGGAAGGTGGTATCCAGCAGACAGCAGTACTCAGTTACTGATTTGCTTCTCTGCTTTCCCTGCCTCTTCCCCCTTCCTAGACATTCTTTGTATCAGTTCTGGAGTTCCCTTCCCTTTTTACCCTGAGTTGGTCCCATCTGGCCTTCTGGCTGTAGCTGCTGTTTTGGATGGTGGGAAGGAGAGGGCAATGCCTCAGCTGTTCTCCTCATGTTGCACCTCCTGAGCAGTGTTTCTGCTCTTCCAGCAGAGCTCTGTGAAAACAGCTAGTGACTCCAGGCCCTGTGCTTCCCCACTGAGCCATTCATTGCTTTAGAAGAAGAACAAGAGGAGCCGAAAATGAGTCTATCAGTCTGAGCTGGGCAGGAGCCAGGCTCCCATTTGCTGGGACAGAGAGGCAAGCCCCACGCCATTCTGTGACCAGACTGAGCCTGTTAGCATTTCTGCTCCTCTGATCTGTGCTTCCCTATTGTCTCTTTCTGGCTGGGAGGAATCACAAATACAAAGTGTTTTGTTGTTCTCTCTCAGTGCATGAAGAGAAAGAAAGTGCAAAAGTAGTTCAAAACAAACCAAGAAGCATTCCCTTATCCGACCCAAAGAGATGCATTGATGTTAAGAGCAGAACTCTCCTAACATGATGTACATTCCTTTAGGCCTTTCCCTAAGGACAGATTGGTAGGTTAGTGGTCAGCTACATTGATTTGACATGTATGGGATGCCAGCTGTTGGGGTTATTTGAGCTTAAAGCTCTCACTGGGCTTTTTTCTTGAAAAGGTGCCTCTCATGGCCTCCTCCCCTTCCTCAACAGGGCCCCCCTGGCTCCGTGGGAATACCAGGTCCAGTTGGCCCTCCAGGGCCCCCAGGTTTGACGGTAAGCTTCTTTAACCTGTTGCTCTTAAAGCCTTAAATGGCACAGTTACTGCTTCATTTCAGGGTCTCAGAGGCAGTCAGTAAAGTGCAGAGATCATGGTAGTCAGGACTTGGTATGAGGACAGCATGCATTCAGTTCAGCCTGAAGCTGTTACTGTGCACCTTTAAATAACATACTTCTGAAACAGCCTGTTCCCAGAGATCTCTTTGCTTTAAATTGTGCTGAATTGTTGTGCAGGCTTCTTAATGTAAAACATGAGACAAGATTTAGCTTATTTAGACTATGATATTTTAATACCTGACTGTTCAATTTCATTTTATGGTCTCACCTAAGGGAAGTTTCTTAAATATTTGTGAAGTTGAATAGCATGAGTTTTCAAGGGCAGGCAAGGTGCCTTGTCAGCATGGAGATAATTCACAGGAATCAAAGCCACAACATTGTTGGGCTTTTTTTTCTACAGGGTTTCGTAAAGTGCTTCTAAGTGACTTGTTTTTTTGGTTTCCTTTTTCAATAGGGACCTCCTGGTCCACCAGGGCTGCCAGGACCCAAGGTATTGTCTTCTCATATTGATGGACTGTTTTCTTTCTCTTTCTGTTTGTGACTTCTAAGGGCTGATGAGTTATACTTTTTGCAGGGTAATATGGGTTTGAATTTCCAAGGACCTAAAGGTGAAAAAGTGAGTAGGTGATCATAATGATATTTTTACTTATTACTTTCAAAATACTTGTGCTTGCCATTTGTGCTTGTATTGCCTGTAACAAGCTGCATCTTCCTACACATTAGGGTGAACAAGGTCTTCAGGGACCTCCAGGGCCACCAGGACAAATTGGAGAACAGAAAAGACCAAATGACATTGAGTTTCAGAAAGGAGATCAGGTGAGTGGGACACTACACCCATCTGTGGTGAGCGTGTGATCAGGCTGCAGCCTCTGTTGGTTTGGTTCATATATTCTGACATCCTGCTTACTGGAGATTCTATTTTTTTTTCTCAGAGTACTGAATATTCCAAGCCTGAGTACTTTTTCTTTAACAGAAATCATGCCAGTCACATTAGTTTTTACTTCCCTTAGTAAAATAACTATTGTAAAGAAACTCTCTAAAAGCAGTTCACAGTAACATTAAAAGCAGTTAAAATACTCCCATTCTTTGGAACACCCAGAATTGCAATTTTCAAAGCAGTCTGGGAATTCAGATTCCCACTAATTAACCAGCTGTGTCATCCATTGTGAAGAAGTCTTTCAAAAATTTTAATTCAATTCCTTCTTTTTTTGTTAGTGATGTCCCAAGATCTTTATTCCTTGTGGTCTGAATAAAGTGCTTTCCCTGTTTTTGGCATCTCAAAAGTAAATATCAGTCATATTGTTACAAGTAAGCTCAAAATACTGGTTTGATTTGTATGGATCCCTCCCTAACCATAAATGCCAGAAGGTCATTGGGAGAGTTAGCATTTTTCAAGTTATTACACTTCTTTCTTTTTCTTTTTCACTGGGGAACATTCTGCAGGACTGTTTAAATCTGGGTGCCATAGACAGTCTGAGCAAAACCAGCAGGATCATGGGTGCCTGGATGTCACATTTTCCTTGAAGTTTTCGTGATGTTCTCAAATACCACCCAATAGAAGGGCAATAGAAGAGTTGAGGTAGATATTTTGAGGAAAGTGTTGAGTGATCATTTTTGTGCTCTGACTGTTCTGCAAATGTCACTGTAGTAACTGAACTTTATTAGTTTCTTCCATTGGTGTTTGGGTCAGTTTCTTCCTTTCCATCTTCTTATCTTGGGAAATGTGTCAGAGAAGAAAGCTTTGGGACACAGCTGTATTTTATTTGAGCAGGGTGTAGGGCAGTTCTGCCCTTCATCTTGATCAAAACCATTTGTTATTTTTCCTTTCAGAAGAGCATTAAACACCAATAAGGCATTGACTAGAACTATGTGCTGCTGTACACTTGCAGTGCACAGTCATCCTAGGAAGGTCTCTGGTTTTGTCTGTAGCTGGGGGATAGGACAGAAAGTGAAGAGCAGCATTGTGTGTCTTTATAATTCTAAGAAAACACAAAGTAACATTTTGACCACACTGTTGAAGCAAAAATTAATCTGATTTTATTGGGGTCAGAGTAATTTGCTTCTGTCATTAGGTACCCCTGAAGGACTAACTCTACTAGCACTAATTTATGTAAATGCACAAAGTGAAAGCATTCTACCTACCTTCCTTTTAAAGCACTAAGAATTCTAGACATTCTGAGTGCATTGCCTTTGACCAACATTTATAATGATTTCGAAGTTCACAAATTGGTTTTTATTTCAGCAAAATTTATGCTTGGTAATGCACAATCAGTAAAAAATGTCAACATTGCAGTGACCTTTTTGTGAAATGCATGTGGAGTTCTGGTATGTGCCCTCACCTAGGATCTCTGACTAAAATCAAGTGTGTAGATGAGTCTGGGATGGCTCCAAGAAAATAATGGAAAATGCTCAGAAACTTTTTGAGGATTCAGTAGCCTGTAACTTTTCTTTAGGTTAATGGTGAAAAGGTGTAATAAGACAAAATAGAAATGAGAACTTGTTAACACAATGATCCTGTGATACTTTTCTGACAAACACACTTTGATCCTGATGGCCTCCCAATTTCAGCAATTACCAGTCATCCAATGACTGTTGCTCCTATAATTTCTGCAGGATTTGGCATTTGTTCTTTCTTCCTTTCTTCCTTTTTTCCTTTATTCTCTTTACTATTGGATAGCACCTGCAGGCCACCAAGCCAGCTGCTGCGGTGCATGCAAGAGGCAGCTGTGTTTTTCATGGAGTGAATTATCTAAATAAACAGAATGAGCAGTTAATAAAATTTATAGGTTCACTTGAAATTCCACACAATGAAAGAATAAATATGATCCTTTATAACTTGGAATCTAAATGACAGCAAAAATGTTCTATTTAAGAAAAAAAGTCAACTGAGCTGCTAGGGAGTGATGGAAGCTTTAATCCTCTTTTTCTCTGCCCATGCTTGACAGGGTATTCCAGGTGATCCAGGCCCACCAGGACTTCCTGGGCCTCCAGGCCCTCCTGTGAGTAGAACTTAGTTCCGTTTTGTTGCATCTGTATCAGAACTGTAACTTCATTCTACTCTGGCTTGTGGGCTCAGTTTAAGATGACGTTTGTGTGTCCAGGGTCTTCCCGGTGGTGTGAAAGGTGAAAAAGGTGAGCAAGGAGAACCAGGCAAAAGAGTAAGTAGTCTGTTTAACCAAACATTTATCTTTCCATTCAGTGTTATCTTTGACAATTAAGCAAATGTTGAATTCAGGTGGGGCCATCAGCTTATGGGTAAGAGACTACTTTTTATTCTCCTTGTAACCTGGCAACTCGCAGATGACGCACAAGGGTCATGACAGTCCTTCTAGCTGTGGCTCTCTGTGCTTTCTGATAGAATTATCTACATGTAGATCTTAGTTTAGGGGGCAGGAGAAAATAATTTAAACTATGTTATCTGGATAACGTGAAAACCTTCAAAGTTGCTGGACTGGTTGTCTGAAGCAGCAGCTTTCTGTTTCCTTTTAGGAAGGGTCTTCATTCAGTTTGCTCTGTACTAGGTTGCCAAGCAGCATGAGATTGGTGTGTGTGTGTGTAGATATATATATAAACTGGTCCATGTAAACTCATTCTTGGTGGGTTTGCTTGTGAGGTGAGTCACAAAACCAGGTCTATGAGTACTGTTAAGACCAAAGGTAGTCAGTTTGTCACTTCCCAAGAGACTGCCTCAATTTATGTGCTATCTGGGGAGGGCACGAGTCAGGATAGCTTTATCTAGGAATAGCGAGAGTTGCTTTGTTCCTGATCAGACTCAAATCAATCCTGGAATTTAAATGTACTTGGGTATCACAGCTTAGAAAAGCTGAAGAAGATCACAGAAGTGCTAAGAAATAAGATAAAAATAACATGGGCTGGACCAGCAAAGAAAAGAGAGGCTGTAACAGCTCAAAACATTCAGTATCTTCACTTCTGAATGCATTGTTTCATCAACAAAGTGCCTTTGAAAATGGAGGCACAAGTTCTGCTCTGGTTAATTGGACAATATATAAACACTTTAGAAACATGCTAGTAGAAGGTTTTCCATTTTCCATAAGAAATAAATACAGCGGAAAAAAATGTTTGGTGCTGCAGATAAAATCCTTTGTAGTTGCTGAGATTTACAGAAGGGCTTTGATTTGTCTCTTTTAAAGAACACAAAAAGCAGATTTACCAAGCCAAAAGTCTCATATTTTGAGTGGGCTTTGAATTGTTGCTTCTCTCTGCAAAAGTAAATGGGAACCACATAAATTTGCAAAGATCTGAAAGGATAAAAGTCCTGAGGGGATGTGTCAGATGCCTTTTGCCAAAACCTTGTTTACCAATATTTTTGTTTGGTTTTATTACTCTGAATCTGGGCATGTTGCATACTTGAATTGCAATTTTGCTATTAAGTTACTTTAAAGCTGCATTTTAGGGCTCCATATGATTCTGTGAGGTCAAAGCCATTTCAGATATAAAAATGTCAGTCTACAAATTCAAATAGATAGTTCTGCACATTCACAGGAAATCTTAAAACCTCAGTTTTGAGAGTTAGAACTCATCACTAGTGAAAACAAACTTCACAAATCACATTATACTCTGATTCACTAAGTCTGTGAGATCTTATTATCAATTTCTCCACGACTGAGAGCTGATCTTGGCACTGAGAAAGGTTCACTAAGTGAAGCTTAATCACCTGCTCTAGTTCTGTTCCAGCAGGTGCCCCCAGACATAGCTCCTGTGACTCTGACAATAAAGTGCCATTTGTCTGCCCACTGAATCATCTGGAATAAAGTGGAGCTTGCCCTGCTTTTATTGCAGCAATGACAAATCTGTTCAGCAAGAACATGCCTTCTAGAAGTCACTTCTTTGAGCAGAACTTCATCTTATATTTTCATTGATACTAATGAGAAAGTCATGTTGATTTAAAGGAGAGTTAAAAGTCAAACACGAAGTTTTATTTAGTTTCACTGGTCACATTATACTAATTAAATATAGTGTTTTACTATTTAGGGATTTAGGATCTGTTTTCCAAATAAAGAACTTCTCTATTGCTAAAATAAAAGGAGTAGTAAGCACAATGAATCAGCAGTAGTTAGCTGGAGATCATTTTGTGCTGTATTCACCCAGCATTTCTCTGAGACTGTCATGGCTTTGTGCTCTGGTTTTCAAAAAGGAAACCTCAGTTTAGGTAACTCCATTGGTTATGGTTGATGTCTTTGTGTTGTTCCAAGGACTGCATTCTGGATAGAGTTTGGTTTATTGAAAAATGGGAAACAAGTAACATAATTTCCATAAGAATTCTTTACCACTGAAGCATTTTATTTCAATGCATATTTGTCTTTGAAGGGAAAACCCGGCAAAGATGGAGAACCTGGTCAGCCTGGTAGGGATGTGAGTAATTCATATGTTTTTAATCCAAAAAAACTCTTTATAAGCTTTTTTTTTTTTATATGGAGAAGATCTGAGTGTGATTATATTTCCCTTTTCTTGAAGGGTTTACCTGGTGGGCCTGGAATAAATGGTGCTCCAGGAAGAGATGGTGAAAAGGTATGCCAGGATTTTTGTCAATATTGCTGTAATAGATGGAAAATTTGCCATCACTGAGTTAATTTCTGCCTGAGTAGTAATTGCATTGCCTTTGCTATTACAGTGTTGAGAAATATTTGCAATAGCTTGTTTATGTAGTGCTGCACAGTATCAGAAATGCTCTTAATTTCATTGGTAGGGTGAAAAAGGTGACATGGGTCCCCCTGGTCCTCCTGGAATTGTAAGTTGCTGATCCTTTGTTTTTTCTGCATTTGGTTGACAGTGTTGTTTCGTTGTAATTCTTGGCTGACTGAGAGTCCTATCTCTGGGTACAACACCAAGAGCACCAGAAAATTTTTCATACATATGCTAACAGAAACAATGGTTTCCTTCTTTCAAGATCAGTTCTGTGCTCTGGGATTTGCTGGGTCACAAACACAGGCTAGACTATAACCTCAGACCAGCAGGACTGAGTCAGCCTCACTGAAGCCTGTTGTAACTATGTTGGCTTGGCAGGCAAACAGCTTCCTATTGGGGAGTGCTCTTTACTGGAATTTTCCCTGGTAATTCAGTGGAGTGGGGAAAGCATCCTGTCATTGGCATAAGGTTCAAAGTATGTTGAACTTTCCCTCCCTCACATCTCTTTACGATTCCAATGACTGTTTTCTTGGCAATTAGCTTTACATGAGCATGTAACATTTTCAGGTTGTTCCAAGGCCAGGCATTGATGCAACAGTGGGACCAAAAGGTAGCAAAGGGTTGCCAGGACTTCCAGGAGCCAAAGGGGACCGTGGATTCTCTGGTAGGCCAGGCCCACCTGGCTTGCCAGGATCTCCAGGTAGGAGAGCAAGCTTTAAATGAAGTTGTATGCTCAAAAGTGTGATTGGGTATTTGGCTTTGCAGCCTTTACACAATCCTTTTAACAGAAGGCAGAATACCTTTGAGCTTGAGGGGTAGTTTTGAACTTCTGGGGATAATGTGAGCAATTCTGAGCATTCATTGCCCTTGCTGTGGTGAACTGAGGATGCTAATCAAATACCAGCTTAGTGCTTCTAGGGGTAATCTCTCTCATATCACTCATCTATAATTAATATATATTGCCCATTGCATTACACAGAGAAAGTGTTGTGTACCACATGTGTGGTAGGAGATGATCTGAGTCTAGAGTGGGAGTGAGTAGTGACACCTGTATGTGCATTATACATGCACAGACGGGAACCTAATGATTCTAATGATACGGCTTATATATGGGGGTTTTTCTCATCAATAATTCTTTCATTAGTCCTGTTTTTGTTTGTTTTGTACTTTTTTTTTCTAATCATGAACTTAGTTGTTGAGTCTCAGATCAATTTTTCAAACAAACATTTCCAAAAATGTGAAATGTGTATCATTGTCATCCCTGCAAAAATATGATGTAAATTATTAAGCTAGCAAGGAACAAAGTCTTTCCTGTCTTAGGGATCACTACTGTTGGACCTCCTGGCCCACCTGGCTTACCTGGTGAGAGAGGACAGAAGGGAGATCCAGGTTTACCTGGGGTTTCTATTCCTGGGCAACCAGGAGTTGAGGGACCACGAGGACCGCCAGGACCACCAGGTCCCCCAGGGCCACCTGCACCATCTGTTGCTCCTGGTAAGTGATGATCACATAAACAGCAAGTAGAAGAGACTAAACTGCTTTGACATTTGTTTAGGTTTGGGTTTCTGTGGTTTGTTTGTTTGGGTTTTTTAAATCCACCTTCAAAGATGTTGTTTATCAGCAGCTGAAGTCCATGAGATTCTATTGCTATAGGTTCTCCAAGTTGCTCCCATTGCAAATCAAGACATCTGTAGGAGAACCTCAGGCTTAAGGACAGGTACAGAATTTGTTCCCTACTAAGAGCTGTGATAGCAGGAGAGTCGAAGGTATAACTTTTCACAGAATTCCAGTTCCATTTCATAAATATTCTTGTGTGTTGACCACATGAAATTAGCTTTGGAGTGAACACTTTGGATGAAAGCATTTAGCTCCTTTTTGGTATATGGAGAGTAGGGAATGGTAGATAGACTATAAGAACTGGAAAGCTGTAGTGGAGAGGGGCTAACATGATTCAGGGAGGAATTTAGTGTCTAGATGGCATTGGCATCTGAAGTGCCCTTGCTCTGATGATGATTCATAGACATGTTTTTATGATACGAGACTGAACATCAGAATGAAGTGTAGAGATGGAAGTGTGTAGGCTGTGGGAAGCAGTGGGAGATGGTTGCAAGGAATTGAGGATTGTTGTGTAATATCACTGTTTCTTTTTGAGATTGAATTACATGTGTGGGTTTTCACCAGCAATCCTGTCTGAATTGCCAAAATGTTTGGTCTGTGATTATGGTGGGTGTATTAGAATCTCTACACAAATACATTTTTGTACTGAATACATCTATTTGGTGCTGCTGTCATTCTAACACAAATAGATAATAAAACCTCTCCTGATTTTCCTTAGGTGAAGGGTTATGTGAGCAAGGGCCACCAGGTCCTCCAGGAATTCCAGGACAACAAGGTTTTACAGGGGAGCGAGGCCAAAAAGGTGCAGTGTCATGGCTACATTTTCTATTTTTCTCCTTTTTTTGAAGCTTGGTAAAAAATGTAAAGCCTGCATTAAATAGTGATTAATGGTGCCCTTCCCAGAAGGGTTAAGTGCAGATGTTTTATGTCTCTGTATAAGAAAGCTATTTGCTTAGAGTGTAGGATACTCCTTAACACCTAACATTAATGCACAGTAGTCTGAGTGACTGAGGGTGTAACCAATAATGATCTTGAATAAAGTAAAATGGAACCTCATAATGGAGGATTATGAGTATCTCCCAGGCAGATAGAAACTGTGTGCTTTGTAACAGCACTGGCCAAGTCTGTTTGAAAATTCATTAATATTATTCATTAATAAATTTGACATTTTTTATGGAAAGCAGCATTACAGTTATAAATACAAGACTCCTAATTTGAGCTGGTCAGTCTGCAGTGAGTTTGTTTGTTTGCTAAGCAAAAGAAAGTCATATTTAATATATATCCTTGTTTCCAAAAAGACAACCTTGCAATGAGGATGCTGATATGGGTAAGTGAGAATCTTTTCCTAGCCCAACCATGGACATCATAAATTACTTTAGACATCTCACTTAATTTTGTACTCACTTGAAAGAAAAATATTTTTTGTCATGGAGATTGTAAAGATTAACTAATTAACCTAAATGAAATGCTCAAATATTTCACTGATGAATGTCGCATAAGTCTGTATGTGAAGGAAATTCCTAAGCTTCTTGAAAAAAATTTTTTTTCCCTCATTAAATACTTTTAGTCTATTTTCAAATCAATGAAACATTCCCAATATTTATTTTGCACTCTTGGAGTTTAAGTTTGGGATTTTGATACATGTGGTTTATAGTTGTAGTTAGAAGTGTCAAGTACCTACTTTAAAAGGGGACACTTCTGCTGAGAAGAAAAAGAGTCCATGGTTTTACCTTCTATTTCTGAAAGCCCTGCTTTTGTTTTAATTATTTTGCACTGTCATAAATACAATCTAATCATATCTGATATTGGTTGTCTCCTAGCCACCAAAAAGCTTTAGTTTAACTTGGGGGAGGGGGGAAGCTTCTAATTTTAAGCAATAATTATTTAAAGTCACTTTGGACCTGGTATTATAGATCAGTAGCAAGAAAACAGTTGCAGTTTTACTGAATTCTTGTAATATTTTCTAAAACCTGATGCTCAAGTACACTTTTTCAATGCAAATCTTTTTAGGTGACCGAGGAGACACGTGCTTCAACTGCATAGGAACTGGAGTAACTGGTCCTCCTGGGGAGAGGGGACCACCAGGACCTCCGGGTAGTCCAGGTAGGGCTGGAGTCTCCACTGGTTTACTTAATATGTTCCATAAAGTCACTTTTTATCAGGGTTGTCTGGGTACAATGGTCACAATATATCTGTATATCGTGTACAAGTTCGAATGTGCATTTGTCATCTCCAGTGCAGAGTTGGTGCGTGTTGTGTTTTGCACAGTTGAAAAGAAATGAGATGGGCATGTGTAAAACAAACACTCATTCTTTGAAAATCTAGTCTTTGAGAAATACTTCTCTGTTGAAAGACAGCCTTGCAAGCATTCTGCATTTTGAAGGTTTAGGGTCTGCTGTAGATTTAACTGAGAGAGAAAAATCAACTTCTACTACTGCTGTTCCTGGAATAATGGAGTAATGGAGGAGCTGGAGCTTTTTAAAAGTGTGATTTTTTTTTTTTGACACTACTGGTTCAACTAGAGTTGCAAATATGTTTCTGCTCAAATAAAATGAAGCTCTCAAAAAAAAAACCAGAGTAAACTTTGTCTAGTTTTAAAACAACTTAGCTGTTATCAATGAAACATAATGTTTGATATTGCAGCCTCTCCAGATTTATGTTTTTCTTTTATGTTTTCTGCACTACTCAGGTTCTCCTGGTTTTCCTGGACCAAAAGGTGAAAAGGGGCTTCCTGGATTAACTGGCCTTGTAGGGCCACCAGTAAGTGGTGGTGTTGTGTTCTGGCGGGGAAAATAGTGTCTCATTTGTCTTGCATGACAGGTAGATCTGTAAACAATAGATTTAATATATTGTTTAATATGTATTTGGTGGTCTATAACTATCCTGAATGCATGATTCATACATTGTTCCATACTTAGAGAGGGAGTGAAAGAAAAACTAAAATACCTTCTTTTTTATCTTTTTGTTTTTTTCTCCCTCAGGGCTTCCCAGGCACCCCAGGTGCTCCTGGTAGACCTGGTCCTAAAGGAGACCCAGGGGATGTCCTGACTTCTCCAAGACTGAAAGGTGACAAAGGAGACCCTGGCTTCCCAGGACCTCCAGGTCTCCCTGGCATAGATGGCACTCCTGGACGAGATGGACTGCCAGGTTTGCCTGGCCCTAAGGGGGAACCTGTGAGTGCCATTTGAGGCTGTCTTTGACTGGATGGATGTTTTGGGAAGTCCTGCATGCATTTGACATAGTGCAGATAAGAGAACTGGCACAAATGCACTTTGTCTGTATGTGATAAGGCATGAATTCTCTTCAGTAAATGCCAGTCTAGTGATGATACACTAAGATACCTCCTGAATCTGCCAGTGCTCTAGAAATAAGCTGAGGCTCCTCCTGGGCAGTGTCAGAGCGTCCCTTCTGCCATTGTCTACGTTCCACACATGTACTGGGAAGAACTAAGTAGCCAGGTTTAGGCCTGCTCTCTACCATGTTAGCAAGATGTAGGCAGCTAATGAGAGCTGGAAGAGTGAAAACTGCCAGAGTTTCAAAGCAGAAGCAATAAAACATTTTACTCTTTTGATTAGTAAATACATTACCTTTCCCATCATGTTCTTTCTATTTCCAGGGCAGTGTTGCATTCAAAGGAGAAATGGGTATTCCAGGTGACCCAGGAATACCAGGTCTTCCTGGAGAGAAAGGGCTTCCTGGACCTCCTGGTTTTGGTCCACAAGGCTCACCTGGTGAAAAGGGCATCCAAGGTGTATCTGGCCGTCCAGGACCTCCTGGTGTCCCAGGTGAGTTGGTCTCTGTGTGCTGTTGAGCAAGGGCTGCAAAGCCAAACTTTGCCCCTTCTCAGAACATAATGCTGCTTTTAAACTTTTCCTAGAGGCTTTGTATGACCTGTTATAAGTGTTCTCCCTTACTGAGGGTCCTCACAGAACCAGAGGGAGGGCAGCATCTGTGCCATGTCACTTTAGGCACGTGCCTCACCTTCTGCTCTGACCTCCAGGGAAGCTTCTCCTTCCCCACTGACTGCAGTGGAAATGCACTGCAACTACCTTTGTATGCTGGGCTACACTGCAGCTAAAACAGGGTGGGGGGAAAAAGGGGTTGCTTTGAACAACTTTGCTTTTGTTTCTTTCTTGTCAACTACACAGATCCTAATCAAGTTGTGCTGGTGTCAGCTATGGAAATACTCCTCATATGATGGTACCTAGGATGAAGCTATTAAAAAATAACAGTTCAGAAAAACTGTCTGAACATTAAACAGGGCTTCTGAGCCTCTAAGTGCTTTGTGGGGCTTGGGGCTAGAGAACCTATTGAATAAAGTATTGCTGATATCTGAGTTCTTTGTAAGCTTGGGATGGGACTGGCATTATTTCTGCTTAAAGAAAAACAAAACCAACTCCTACTGAGTGATGCATATTTCTACTTTTTGGTTTTAGGTCCAAAAGGTGACCCTGGCCAGACTATTACAGAACCAGGAGTTCCTGGTCCCCCTGGTCCTCCAGGAAGAATTGGTGATCCAGGTCTTCCAGGTAAAGCACAGCAGCTAGATACCCAGAGGATTCCAAGACCTTTTTATTCTGATTCTGGATAACTATGTTGATGCTCTTCTTTTTACAGGAGATCCTGGTCAGCCAGGTCAGCGTGGTTTACCTGGCATCCCAGGTCCAAAGGGAGAGCCAGGTATTCCTGGCATTGGACTTCCAGGTCCACCAGGCCCAAAGGGTATGTTTACTGCCCTGTTACTGTGTTGTACTGGCTGGAAGAGGGGACTTTTTACTAGGGAGTGTATTTCTGTCTCTAACATCCTTTAAAAAATGTTTGTCCTAAGGCTATACATCTTTATAACAGTTTCAGAAATACCAAGAGAAAAAAAACTGCTGAGCTGTTATTACTCTGTTCACTGTCCTGCTCCTTCTCAGTAGCTTACATTTTTCAGTAAACCAGTAACACTTTGGTAAGACTTTGGGAAATGAGCTTGAATCAATAAATGATCTCCAAATGCTGCCTCAAGATGTTAATGTTTCTGATGTGAACTGCTTGTGATTTTTGTAAAAGCTCACAGCATAGGGAGTGCCCCCTCGGAGAGTCCCAGAGACCCTTTGTGACGAAGACTGAATGCTCAGAAGTTCTCTCAGCTGAATGGGTACCCCTTCAGTGCTTGGGCTAGCTAGCACAGAACCTCTTTTCACGGGCTTTAGGCATGTCTGGAGGAGTTGTTCTAATGCTCTCTGGTGTCCTTTCTGCTCCCTAATCTTCCTGTCATGTGTAGGTTTCCCAGGGACTCCAGGCCCGCCCGGAGCTCCAGGAACTCCAGGTCGCCCTGGTCTGGATGGACCTCCTGGACCACCCGGTTTCCCAGGAGAGAAGGTCTGTGTTTGTGTTTAGTATAAATCTTCCCTTAGAGGTTTTTCTGTGTCACTGGGAAGATGCTGAGGAGGATTTCACCTCTCATTCTCAGCTTTTGATGGTGGGGAAGTAAAATATTTTACTTGACAGTTTGAGTGAGGGTAGTAAAATAGTAATTGAACTCTAAGATGGTGGCCATTTTTAATTGGTTACTTTTAACATTTTTAGGAGAGGCTAAACTTAGAAAATCCCCTTTTATTTTTTTAAATTTCTTTGTTATAGGGAGAGCGTGGATTTGGAGTTCCAGGACCACCTGGGGCCCCAGGACCCCCTGGCATAAAAGGAGGTCAAGGACCTAAAGGTGATCCTGGCTTCCCAGGAAACCCTGGTCTCCCGGGCCGGGCAGGCTTTGATGGAACCCCAGGGCCCAAAGGTATTGAGAACTCTCCCCTGTTTTGTTCCCCTATTGAACTTTTTAAAATGTAGCTGTGCTGGAAGGCATATGGCAGTTAAATACAAGCAGTGCTGACTTTACAGCCATTACTTCAAAATCAATTTTTCCAAAACAGACACACCTGTGTAAATGGAAAATTATGTTCTCAAAAGGCAGCTAAGGGAGTAAATCCCAATCTGTGGCTCAGTACCTGAAGCTCTGTATTCTAAAAAATAATGTTTATATGGGGGCAAAGCTTTGTCAATAGAATAATTGTCGTTTAGATGCACTGTGCTTCCACATGCACAGTTAGCAATTCATTTACCTCTGCTCTTGACCATGGCCTGTACTGGCCTGCCCAGCATGCCTGCTTTACTGGGGAGCATCTTTTGAGTTTGATGTGGATAATGCTGCAATATGTCTATGTGTAGCCTAGAAACATAAACTTCATGCAGTCCATACTGAGTGAGGACAAATCTCTGGCCTTGGGAAATAGCCTCTGGAGTGTGTGGTTTTTTTCTCTGTTAGATCAATGTTTGTTTGCTTGCAAGGATGAGATTCCAAGTACAATATGCAGGGACTCTGCTCTGAAAGCAAATGTCTCTGAAATGAGTTCAGTATTTGTCTAAACAAGAGTGTTCTCTTTTAGGTGACCCTGGACCAAGTGGACCACCAGGACTTCCAGGAGCACCAGGCATTCCTGGCATCGGTGGTCAAGGTCCTCCTGGATCTCCAGGACCTCCAGGTCCTGTTGGCCCCCCAGGTAAAACTTACACAAATGGTTCCCATAGGTTATTTCTGGCATATACAAGCAGGGACACAAGGGGCTGAAGGTCCAACTCACAGATAGACAGTGATAATTAAGTTTGTCTCTGAAGGGAGTTTGGTTGCCTTTTGTCTAAAATGACTGATGATTGATGAAGATATGAACTTGTTCCATCTCTACACAGAAGGGTACATGTGTGTCCATGTACATCATTCTGTTCAAAGTTCATTCAGGGAAATTCCTTTTCCTCTCATTCAGTGAATGGGCTTGCTGTGCACCAGCTCTTGATGTTGCAAGTATATGGCAGTCACCACAGTGAGAATACTTTCTGTGGTCCTCAGCATGCCTTGCACCAAAGCCCTTCCAAACACATCCAGTTCCAGTATTAAATATTTAGTTCTGCCATGCCTGTAAAATGTTTGTGTTGCATGTCTGTGAGCTAGACTATTTGAACGTGTTTGTGTGTCAGCACTGGGCTTGTCATTGTTTGCAATGCATGCTGACAAAGCCATGGCCAGCTGTAAGACCATGGATCCTGGGTTGGTTGGTCATATTCAGATCTTTATGAACTGTGACCTGAGATTCAGCAAAGTGCTGAACTTGAAGGTGGACAAGCACTTGAGTAAACAGACCCATGGAGTTTGAATTCTGCTTGCATGCACAGTGTGGGTCAGGTTTCAATCTATTCTTCCTGAATGGGGCAAGGAGCATGTGGTCAGGGCACCAGCCAGCCTGGGGTGTGCCCAGTGCTGGGAGCAGGGCACAGGAGGGGTTGGGACAAGGCACACAGGGGTTCCCTGGGGCAGCAGTGGGTCCTGAGCCTGGCTGGCTGTGCTGACTGTAGGATCCTGAGCTGCACTGGAAGCTAAACTGAAACAGAAGGACCTGATTTTGGGGTGAGGGGGGATGGATGAGTGTGGGTTTGAATGTTTCATCCAATGCATGTTCTTTTGTCTTCATGTAACATCTCTCTGGTGCTAGCCAGAGTTTGATTTCATGTGACCACCAATTTATTCTGCAAAATACCAATGTTGACAAATGCACAATGATTGCTAGAGCTGATGGATTTGAAATGCCTCTATTTTCACTCTTCATGTCTGTACTGACTAATCAGTGTGGCTATTAACAGCATGGGACTCTGAAATCTGGTGCATGCTGCAAGGTCCTGCTTCAGAAATCCTTATTTCCCTTGGCACTGCTCTGTCTCTGTTCTGTGCAGAATGCCTTAATTCCCTTCTCCCATCCCTCGTGTGTATTACTGGGCTGTTTTGATTCTGATCCTTTATGCAGCATTAGGGTAAAGTTTCTGGGACTCTGTTTTTCAGGTAATTTAGAAAATTCTTGGAGAGAAGTCCCTGTTCAGAATTTGCTTTGTCTACACCACCATTTATTCGAGTAGTTTGCAATAGGTCAACATTTTTCCTGTTTTGAATATGTAACAAATTACTTTAGAATTTACTGTGTTGTCTACATTGTTCTAATTATGATGTGGTTACTTTTTTGAGACCAGAAATTAGATTGGAATTAATTTCTATTTGAAAAAATATCTTTACCATTCTAGGTATGGAGTTTGTCCCATATATTATGTTTTGGTTTTTTTTTTCCCTACTTGCTGATAGAAAGTCCTTGAATACAGAGCATGTGTATCCGCTGTCCATCATCTGGTACTGTGGTTTTTTTCTGTGCAAAATAGCCACTCCAGGCACCTGACACCAGGGTTTAAAGCAGTGATAAGCTGCTGCCAGAGGGGAACATGCTTTGAATTAAATAAATGCAATTCCACAGCTTATGCCATCAAGAAAATTCAATCTACCTTTTCAGTGTGCAAAGAACACATGATGACATCACTCCTAAACTTGTTCTTGCAGCTGAGAGTGGGGTCACCATTACAGAGTTGGAATTCTTCTGCCTTGGTGTTATTGATGAGGTTTTGGCATGGTGGTGTCAATTATCTGAGACTATGCCAGGGCATGCAACATGCAGTATACCATCTGTGGTGTAACAATGTGTGCTTACATAATAGAACTGAAAGAATGGGGGAAAATATTGAAAGTTTTTTTGTGTAATAAGGAAAGAACATCTTTTGAAAATCCCTTTTTGGAGGGATTTAACAGAATGTGAGGCCAATCAATGAGAAGCTGATTGATAGGGGGTACTCTGGTACTCTGGTGCTCAGAAGGGGTCCAAGCCAGTCTCTAGAAATGAGAGTTTTGTAAGAAACATATCAGAAAAACCTTGTTCCCCACTTTTGTAAAGAATACAGACAAGGAGAGAGGGGAAAAATTTTTTTAACTGTACCATCAATATTTGAAAATATCTGTGGCTTCTGCATACAGGGATGGATGCACTTTTAAAAAGATCTCCAAGTTTCCTTGCAGTCTAGTTTCTCTTAGCTGCATTAGCATTGAATTCTTTGTATTTAGATCTGTTTTCAGTAACTTCAGATAGATTTTGGTTTTTTGTCTTTGTTCTAATCTATATGTGCTTTATTTTGTTTCCTAACTTAATGACTATTACAACTGCTTACTGCTACCTGTCTCAACTTCCTGATGAGCTCTAACTCGTTGGCTTTTGAACCTCAGGTCCCCCAGGTACTGTGGTTTCTTTACCAAAGCCTTTTCTTAACTTGAGATTTATGAATTCTTCTTTTTGGTCAGCTCTACTTCCAGAGTGAGCATCTTCACTGACTCTGTGCACTGGAGGGAAATGAGCCACCTGCTTGCTTCAGTGCCTGGAGCTCAGGGTCATTAGCACTGAACAATCTTAAGCAAATTTTGACAATTATTATTTTTCATTTAGGGAAAATACAGTGCAGTGCAGAATTTTGCTAGCCTTCAAAAATATTCAGCTGCTGTTTCCTTAGAACATAGGAAAATTGAGTAATTCATGGACATATGTGAATGTGAATACCTAATTTTAAAATACAAACTAGTCTACTAAATTTGGCTTTTTCTTTTAATAATCAGACGTAAAATGTTGTTGAAGAGAATTGTTTTCTTTTTGAGATTTGAATTGCATTTGCTACATCTTAGTAAAATTTTAGTCATGTTTCTTTTTCAGGAGAATATGGCCTTCTAACACTTGGAAGCCATTAAAAAATAATTGGTTTTAGAAGACTTGCGGGGTGTTCAGCAGTGCTAGGAATGGATTGCAACTAAAACTATTCCTGCAGTACTATACCCAGTCACACAGATCTCAGCCTTGCCTCACTTTTTACTAAAAGGTTTTGTCTTAACCACATTGTCTAGGGCTGCAAGGCATTCCAGGGGAGAAAGGGGATCCAGGTCCTCCAGGCTTCGATATTCCTGGTCCTCCAGGTGACCAAGGAGCTCCAGGATATCCAGGGCCCCCTGGACTACCAGGGCCTCAGGGTTCACCTGGGCCTCCTGGCAGGGATGGAATACCTGGATTTCCAGGTAAGTTCATGTATTTTACCTGTGGAGAAAGACCAAACTGCAGTTACAGGTGGTAAGCTCTTTATGCTTGGCCATGCCAGCTTAATGTGCTTAGGTGTTTATCCTACCTATTTGAAGTTGGATCTATGTGACCATTACACCTCATACTTTAACAAAATTGTCACCAGATTTGTTGCATTAAAATCCTTGTTACCTTTTCACTCTTCCCTGTAACTTGATTTAAATATTTCATATATTATTCTTTTTCATAGCTTTCAGATATGCCTTTGATCATCATTGTTATGATACTTTTCTAATTTATTTTGTGATTTTTTTTTCTAGTCACTGCTATAATTGAGAATAAAATTTGTTTAAAAAATCATGAAAAATGCTACTTAGTTTTAAGTATTAATTTCCTTATTCTAAATGCTAGACTATTCAGTTAAGCTAGTCTGTTTTGGCCTTTGAAGTAGAAATACTAAAAATTAATTTTGATAATCTCTTGGTTAGAGGGAGCAATACAAAATATTCTAGAAGTAGTGTATACTTAATTATGTCTTCTTGCCTTTCACTCAAGTCAAGTTTGTTCCAACTAGTATTTGTGTTTCAAACCAGGGAACTAAACCTCTTGGAGATATAAACATGCTTTCTACCATAGCAGAGCAGTGCAAATTCTCTTCTCAGAGATCTAACTGGAAAAATTGCCACAATTTTCAGGTGTCATTTTATCTGATATTAATTTATGCAATAAATGAGTACTTGTAATTCCCTTAAAACACACATGTGCTGGTTAATAAATACCATAGAGATCCAGGGAAGCAAATTTAAGGTACCTGTTAGGTTTTGAGTTTCTGTTCAGAATGACAGTGTGGTTGGTTCAATGCTTTTAGGTGCCAAAGGTGAGATGGGTGTCATGGGAGCTCCTGGTCCTCCAGGGCCTCCAGGAACTCCTGGAAGAAATGGTCTGCCTGGCTTGAAAGGTAATGTTTGTTTTGTTCACCCCTGAAAGGGACACAGAATGCTGTTTTCCCTCTCCTGTGTTAAAAGAGGTTTTGTAATACTAACATTTAGGTTTTAATTTCTGGGACCTGCCTAAGTTATTGTCTTGTGACAGTGCTGATGTTCAGTATTGCTTTGCATTTTTAAGCCATAGCATTCAATCACTATTTAGTTGATGTTATGAATTGTTAGCTATTTTAGAAACATTTCCTTTGGATTGTTAGCATTGAAGTAGGGCAATATTTCTGCAGTGTGTTTTGAAGCCTGCTTAAAACAGCAGAAAGAAGAAAATCAGTAGCTTAAGGTTATGGAGTCATCAAGAATTAGCTGTATAGGTATCAGAGAGAGTCTCTTCTCTCTGCATTTTCCCAACCCCCTTGTTGGAGAAGAATTTTGAAAGAGTTTGGTTGGAGAAAACCCAGTTCACCTCTCCACAACAAGGAGGCTCTGAATCCCAAGGTGCCATAGCTGTTGTGCTGGTAGCACAGCATGGCTCAGACAGGCGCAGCTGCTTCCTCTGCTGCCCTGAGCTGGCAGACACCCCTGTGCACTCCATTCACTCAGCTTTGTTCCAGGGCTAAAGGTGCTATGGAGCACCTTCCATGAACTGCCTGACCATTGCATGAATTCCAACCTCATGAATAAATCATGGAATGCCTGTGTAAGACAAAGCATGACAAATACATTAGCCTACCTTTAAGGATTATTTTTTCCTTTTGTTGGCTGTACCTTCTGTAGGTAATAGTGGATTACCTGGTCCACCAGGACCTCCTGGACCAGTGGGGCAGAAAGGCATCAAAGGTGAAGCAGGTCTGCCAGGTCCACCAGGAACACTTGATCCCAAACAGCTGGGAGCAAAAGGAGAAAAAGGCGAGCCAGGTGTTCCAGGTAAAGAACTTTGCATGTGGGTGTGGGGAGGTGCTTTGTCCTCTACACATTGTAGTGAGCTGTGACTGAATCCATTACTATTCATTCATTCTTACAGAAAAAAATTAATTTGGAATATAGATGTGGTTTAAGGGTCTTGTGTTTAGGCTTTTTTAAAAGGGATTTTGTGACCAAGTTCCTTTTTATGATTAGTTTGCAGTGTCCTTGCTCATTAGCTGTTACTATTATTTGGCACATGGCAGTTTTGTAACAGCACTAAGATGCTTTTAGCAGGATTACAATTCACTCTTCTAGGAGTTATTCCTAAGCATGATGAGAGAGTTTTCATAGCTGCTGTCCTGGCTGCATTCCTGTTGTCTCAAAGGCCCTTTGGTCTTTGCCACATAGGATGAAGTTGATCAGGCTATCTGCTCATGCACCACCTCTGTATTCTCCCTTTGGGTGTCTCTCTATACCACCTATGAGCTGAATGTGTCATCTCTGTGTGTGTTTCTGCTTGGGGAATTGGCAGCCTGGAAGTCTTTTTCAAGTCTGTGTTCTCTCATTCTTACTGGCTTCTCCCTCCTCCCCCACCAAGGGTTCTGATGTCTGCTTTGAACTCTTAATTTAGTCTTGAAAAGAGTAAAAAATATTCTACCCTTAAGAGAGCCCGAATGCTTTTCCCTAAATGTTGTCCCAGCCATTATTGTGCTAATTTACCTATTGTATTAATTTCTCACAAGCCTAGATAGGCTCCTAAAACACTATTTTTCTTTTCCTGTGGAAGGCAGGTTTAACTATGTCAGCAGGGCAACACAAAGTTGTTATAGGATAACAGCCACATAGAATTTGTAAAAATATGCTAAAAAACCTGCATTAAATTTCATAATATATTAGTCCCAAAGTGGTTATGGTGTAGCAAGGTAATTGAACTTGTATATAAATAAATAATCTGGATGAATGCAGAGGTTAGAATGGAGTCTGCTCATCCAGAAGACAGCCCTTGAGTGAAGTATATTGACATTAGTCATGAAGTTACTTTTTTCTCTACTTATTATATTGTTCCTGTTCTGTAGTAATTTTAAATTTTCCAGAACAAATACTTTGTGTTCTGTGATACTTTTCTTTGCTAAGCTAGGGGAATTATATTTACTGAAGAAAAATCCCTATTTGGTTTTTTATTCATCCATAGCTACATCTGATCTCTTAAGGTAAAAGAAAACATACAGTAGTAGTGATAGTAATAATAATAAAATATGTCTTTTTCCCTTGAGGTATCCCTGGTTTATCAGGCCAGAAAGGTTATCAAGGTCTCCCAGGTGACCCAGGCCCACCAGGACTTAGTGGCCCACCAGGTGTGCCAGGATTGCCAGGTCAGTAAACAAGGTCTCAACTGGACAGCTTTGATGAATAAAGATTTGCATGTATTTTTATCACATGGAGTTGGAATGTTAATCCGCTTATATCTAAACTAACGTTAGGGATTTGCACTTAAAACTGAAGCACAGTTTTGGGACATTTAAAGTCCTTATCCAAACACATGCTTGAAGCCCTTTCCTTCAAACAGACGCAAGAGCAGGTTTAAACTGTTCCCATTGAAGATTAAGGTGTCTTTCAGGATGACTGGAAAAGTACTTGCTGCTTGAGCAAGCAATGTGACTGCAGAACCTTCATTTCATATGTTTATTTTGTATATTGCTAAGCATTCTATTTTGAAAATGGCCAAATGGATGTATTGCAAAGGCTGTCTGGGTGTCAAATATTTGCTTTAAAGAATTGCAAGGACAAAGAAAATTAATTCTGTTTTGCACTTCTTCTCCCTACAGCTGTAATAATTTATCGGAGATCTTGAGTCCTTTCTTGCTGTGTCTAATGTAGGCCTTGCTCTAGATATTTTGTTGGGCTTAGGGAATATTGTTAATATCCAGGACTCAAACTAGTTTGGGCATTGTAGGTTGCATTTAATTCTGTAAAAGAAGCTGCTGAATACTTGTTGCACATAAGAAGATGATGATGTGTTCATTCTGCATAGGAACTCATGACAGACCATGTCACACCAGTGCTGAATCCTTTCAGATAGTGACTAAATCCTGGACTGAGACTTGACCTATTTCATTAGACTTATTTCAAAACAAATAAGTGGCCTTGATCAAATCTTGGCTTGCAACAAAATGAAGGTGTTGAATATTTTACTACAAATAAGTGTGGAAAAGCAAGTAGGAGCAGTATGAGGCCTAAAGCAACTCCAAATCCATTGCTTGTAATCAGATGATAAGTATGTTCATATGAGAATGCATGGATATCAGAAACCTGTAATTATTGTCATTAATTAACTCAACCACACCTTTCTTAGGCATCAAGGGAGACATGGGGCTTCCTGGGCAGCCAGGACCAACAGGACCTCCAGGATTAAAAGGAGCTATGGGAGAGATGGGTCTTCCAGGTTAGTTTCTGTGCTTGAATTTTACAGTGTTCTCCTTTTGTATACCCCAAAGATGACTCTGCTTGTGTCTAGCATGTAATAATAGCAATAAATTAAGATTGCATAAAGCCCTACATACATAATGGAGATTTTTAGGTAATTGTTTTAGTTTGGTTTTAAATGTAAAAAAACATTAGCTATTCAAGGCCAGCCAGTTAAATTGTTAGGCCTTTCTAGTTCAGTTGCTGTACTTCGAATGATTTCTGTAAATTGCTGCAGAAGTTTTATTTAAATTTTTTTAAATTTCATTTTATCTTTTGGACAGGTCCCCCTGGGCTTAAAGGCAACCAAGGACTAGCAGGACGTCCAGGGCAGCCTGGGCCTGCAGGATTTCCTGGACTGAAAGGGGAGAAAGGTGACCCTGGTCTTTCAGGCATTGGTATTCCTGGTCCCCCTGGACCAAAGGTACTTTTACAAAATCCTTGAATTGAAAATTACATGAGGAAATTAAATTTTGTGTTGATTTTTTTCCCCTCAACTATTACTTTATATATATTATGTATAACTGTAAATATATATAAAAATATACTAGTAACAACCAGAGTTGACTTTTCAGGTGAGATAAAAATTTCTTTTAAAGGTGAAAATATTTATTTATAACTTAATCAGGTTAAAGGAGAAGACTGTTTATCAGACTTTTCAAGTTGGATTTACTTAGTGGCCTAATCTTCACTGTGACACTTTTGTAGTTGCTAGGGATTTATACAATTAATATCATTGTCCCCCTGTGTAATTATGTAGTTAATTCCTAAAAATTTCAGATATGCATTTAAGAACAGATTACTAATAATATAGAATGGTTACTGCGTCTTAAAATTTTAGTCTGTATAAAGTATTTTAATTAATATTTACCTATATCATCCTTTCTGCCACTCACAAAAAAGTGACAGAAAGATCTTCAGAATGTCTTCCAGTCTTCACTGATGCCTTGCAATTCATGTTGTGCACAATTAACGTAGCAAAAACATTGCATGATTAAAGCTGCACTGGTTTCTTTTTTATTCTGCATTATCATAGGGTAAAAAATCTCTGATCCTGCTAGAAGAAAGGAAGGTACTTTTTTCTTTAACATAGGCCAGTTCTGAGGAAAAGCTATGATACTGTACACAAAATTATAGGGGAAAACTGTGGAAGTCTTTACTATTGCTGGTTTTGTTTCATTTTATGTTGAGATGATTCACATTAACTGGACTTGAGGAGAGGTGTACACAATATACTTGTGACCTTGATGTGATGGTAGGATGGGGAACATATAATAAGGACTTTCCTATCTTAAGAAATCTGGGTTTGTATTTCTGCTTAATGTTTTCCAGGGAGATCTTGGCTTGCCTGGGTACCCAGGTAGTCCAGGCTCTAAAGGTATAGCTGGAAATCCTGGTTTGCCTGGATTTCCAGGCAGTCCAGGTGCAAAAGGAGAACCAGGCCTTCCTGGATTCCCAGGTAATCATCAACAGATTTTTTTTTCATTTCCCTTCTTGCTAATATTGATATGAACAGCTAAACACAGTGGGTAACTGGAGGAGACTCCAGCTTCTCAGAGTTTCTGGCAATCTGCTGCTTCTAAGCTTTGTGCTGTTGGAATTGTCACTGCAAAAGTGTGGGAATGCCTCTCTTACTGAGTGCCTTCTGAAATTGAGGGGATGGAGCAGCTGTGTTAGTTAATACTCTCCATAGCACTCACTCTTAACGTCCTCTAACACACAAATATTGGGATAAAAAAAAAGTAGCTATTTTTTTTTTCTTCATGAATCAGTAAAAGAGTGCCATCCTGGAAGACTTAGCTGTTTTTTCATATCACTTATTGTCCAAAAAAGTGTGTTCTAAAGAGAAATCTCTAAAATATCATTAAATTAGGTTTTGCACTTTGCTCTTTAAAAAAATTGATAGTAGTTGTTCACAGGTGTATGTCAGTTTTTTCATTCAAAATTTAAAGAAACAAAGTCTTTACCTTGGCTGCATTTACAGCACTAAAGGCTGTTTTACAAATAAGCTTGAGATGCTTTGATGTAGAAAATTAGGGAATTTACAACTGTGGTCATGGCAACAGGAAGCTTAGCAGAAAACAAAACCTGACTATGAGCCTGACAGTTTTACCCTCTGTTTCATGTCATGCCTAAAAGACTGAGCAGCCACAAGGTGTATTGAGACACTGCCTTGGTCAGGCTCAGGTGTTGTTCAGAGCAGACACTGCAACAGATCAGATGTTTCTCCTGCCTCCCACTCAGCTCATGATGTCGGGGTAAGAATCTAGTTGTAAACCCTAGGACCATTTTTACTTTTTCAGGCAGGGAAAAGAGGATTGGGGAAGGACTATTCAATCCCAGTTCATAATGCTTTCAATTTGTTGTCAAGCAGAAACATCTGTCTTTAAAATGGTAACTGTTGAGTTGCTGTGTCCTTGGCCATGAGCACTCACCAGTTAAGAGGAGGCTTGAGAGTAGCAGTAAGGGCAGTTGTACCAGTATGTTTTGTTTCTGTGCATTTTTTGGTTTCTAATTCATCTCCTTACCAGCTATAAATCTGCAAAATGGGCATAAATACAGTATCTTGATAGAATTAGCTCATTTGTAACTCAGGGCATCTCAGATTGTAGCATTTCAACATCTGCTGAAAAGTCAGTTTTGTTTATTATTTGATTGAAATGCCTGTACTTTGCAGGAACACCTGGAATTCCAGGACCAAAAGGTATTGAGGGCCCTCCAGGTAATCCTGGCCTGCCTGGACCACCTGGGCCAGTAGGTGAGCATGGACAGTGCAGCAGAGATCAGCTGCTTCTGTGAAAAACATAACACATGGAGGCGCTTCGTTTCTTATCCTTTTAGCATCAGGGAAATGTATCTATATGTACATGGGTGCTTGAACACCATTGCACATTGCACTTAATTCACTGAAATTATACAGCAAAGAAAGAAATTTTAACTTTATTTTGAGGACTTGTATTTGCTGTCAATTCATTAGCTATTGAAACAAGAAGTTAACTGTTTCTGTACTTACCAGCTTTATTTATGCTATGTATTACAGTGGTCTAACCTATTTTTATAGGAGCAAAATCCTAATTTATTCTAAAGGGAAGCATTGTATTTTTAGCAAACCAGTGACTGCTTGAAAAATCACAGGCCTAAAAGGCTTTTCTAAATTGTCAGGGCAGGGCAGAGAGAGAGAGGTTTAAGATTACACCCTTGTAAATCTTTTATTGTATTACCACACATTTAGATTCAAATAGTGGTGAAGGGGATGCTGGTTTTCTTTACTGCAGTTTAGGCAGGACTGTGCTGATGTGTTCCATCCCTGTTTTAGGTGATATTGGTCGTCCTGGCCCTCCTGGTCCTTCAGGGGAAAAGGGACAACCTGGTCGAGATGGTATCCCTGGACCAGCGGGTCAGAAGGGTGAACCAGGTTAGGTGTCCTTCCTGTTTCTTTCCTGCTCTTCACTCTGCATTGACATGTCCTGCTTCCTCTATTTTTTCTTTCCTGTAACTGCCCTTACACCTTCAAAGCTGTTCCTGTGGCTCCTGGCTGCTGGGTGGCTCACAAAGGGTGCTGGCAAGCTGCCAGGGGAGCACAGGACAAAAATTCAGCCAGCTCTCCTGGATTTCATTACCTGGCTTTAACATCAGCCCCTGTTCCTGTATCCCATGGTAGCTGTATTGCTTCAGTTCAGTTACAGTGGATAAACAGTGTAATCCCTGCTCTAAAGATAGATCTGCAAATAAAAATGCAAACATAGTAACTCCCAAAATCTGAAAGAATGTGGATTGCAAGGGGATGGAAACAGTTATGAGGGTTACGGATGCATTCAATAGCAAACCCTCCAACTTTGTGGAAGACTGGTGAATGAATGAGAATCCAAGTCATCTCAAGGAATCATTTATTTTGATGAACTGCACTTTCATTGTTCTAAGCCTCATATTCCCATTCCTGCAGACCTGAAAGCTAAATATTGATTTTTGTCTAAATCTATCTTTTTTTCAGGTCTACCAGGTTTTGGGCGTCCAGGACCTCCAGGACTCCCAGGATTGTCAGGTAAAGCTTTTCTATTGTCCTTTGTTAAAAAGGTTCAGTGTAAAATACATTTACACACCAAAACCAAGAAGGGTATGTTGTTTTTTCTGTAACAAATGAATGCTATAGCTACAAGTAATTTTTTTTCCTCAGCAGACTGTTTTAAATTAACCACAGCAATAAAGACATTTTATTACTGGCCACTGTATTTTGTAAATTAGCAATTATGCAACCAGAATAAATGCATACAGAGCAATAGCCTATTGCATTGTGTGGAACTTTGCTGATTGGTGTCAGTAAATAAAGCATTCATACAACAGATGACAAATGAAGCTGCTTTGCAAGTATAGGTATTTGATACATTGCTCTTCTCTGGTAGCATTAAAGCTCCTAAATTTTCCAGGCTCATTTGAAAATTTTGCAAGTATGTCTTAATTTTCAGCAACATCTCAAAAAAAGGATGAAGTCTTAATACTGACAGGTTTCTTCACAGAAAGCCTTATTTGTAGGCTTACAGTCTCCAAAGATGTTTATGAATTACAGCATCACTGACTTAGGAAGACTTTTTAACATGTTATAAGCTATAGCACTTTCTCCTGCAAGGATTATTAGCCATCACTCTTTTCTGAATGTTAGACAATTTTACCCTCTCTCACCCTGCAAATAAGGGGGAGTTGTGGCCAGACTTTGCCTTCTGCAAGAGAGAAACAGCTTTGCAAGTTTGCTTTTGGGCTTTATATAAATTTGTAACCGTATTCACAAACATGACTTTTTACAGGGCAAAAAGGAGAACTGGGGTTACCTGGCCCACCGGGACCCCCTGGACTTCCAGGACCAAAGGGAGAACCAGGTTTCCAGGGATTCCCTGGTCTGCAGGGTCCACCAGGTCCACCAGGAATACCAGGGCCACCTCTGGAAGGTCCTAAAGGTAGCCCTGGCCCACCAGGTGTTCCAGGAAGGCCAGGTAAGAGCATGATCCATACCTGTGGACATCTGCCAGTACTTTGATATTTTGCTGGTGGGTCATCAGCCTTTAAATTGGCTCCATTTATTTGGATGGATAAGGTCAAGCCTCATGGCATAGGTGTATGGGCAACTAGAGAATTTTGTTGCCAAAAAACCCCAGTATCTATAAATAAACTAGCTTCAGTTTCTCTAAATTTCGGATGCCTGGCAGCAAAAATCAAAGGCATTTCCCCGCGGGAGGTTCTCCGCATGCTGCCCCAATAATCCCTCACAAGCACGATCCAGCCTCTGAACGCCTGTGGCCTTGGCAGTGTCACACCATCAGCAAACGTCACCGTGCACAAAAACCAAACATAACAAGCCCCATCATTCTGAGTCATGAAAATCAAATTCCCACTAGCATCCCAGCATGGTCAGATTGGACACTGCTCCTCATCTCCGGGCCATGTAACACAAGTCATTGCTCCATCGTGGCTCCCATGGACTCCACGCTCCATCGTGCCGTGTTCATCTTTCCATTCCATGTTTGCATCTTATTCCTGCACCAACTAATTCTGGGAATGAGAAAACACTACACTGAGTTAACATTGCTGAGCATCTACCTGGCCTGTGTTTGAAATTGATTTCTATTTTGTGTTATAGAATGTTTATCTGGATCTAGATACTGCTCTTGAAAAAATCTAATTTAAATGAACCTGCCACAGCTCCAGCTTAGTTCTGGATCTTTAGTCCAAAGTACTTTGCTACATCTAAGATTCATCTCACATAACAGGCTTGATATTCTCCCTAAAGGAGACTGCTTTCAAACCAAGCCATTGGTTGATTACAGGGATTTTTTTCCTTTGCAGATTAATGGTGAAGTAATATTTTTGTTTATTGCCCTCAAGTTATTCTTTAAATAAAAGACTTTTCTGAGGAAAGTTAGTTTTGAGATAGTACATTTGTAAAATAGCTGCAACACAGATATTGTTGATTTTTGGGTATCAAGGGAGAGTCTAGCTTTGCAGTATACACTTGAAAAGATTTAAAGGTTCCCATTTTCCTCATGCTTGATTTGAAACAAGAGGAGGCAGTCACACCGAATAATGTTTATTTGAATGGAATTTTATCAAAATATTTTCTCTAGATCTGGAATTGAATCATATGTTATTATCAATGGCAATATGAGTTTTTTCTTTTGCAGAGTAGGCTATGAGCTCATATACTGTAACTGTGTATTTAAAAAATGAGTCATTATAAACATTGGTTTTAATCTATAACACCTTAGAACTGGCGTGCTGTTTGCCAGTATAATGAGGTTTTCTTTTAGTGCCAGTAAAAATACTTCCATTGTGTTTCATCCTAAACCTGCTTTGTGTGTGACTGATGTGGAACAACCACCCTATGGATTAATAATCCCCAGCCAGTCCCAATGTCTCCCTGGTTTCCTATTTGGCTGGTAGAATGAGGAGTGCGTGCCTTCACCCTTTTTCCTGGAGGAACTGACTCCCTGCTGTGCCCCAGGGGTTCTAACCAGGCACTGGAGCATCCCTGCAGCATATTTGTAGCCCTAGTTTGCTTTGGACTTTCTGTTAATTCCTCTGTATATAGGGTAGTGCAGCAATTAAAGTTTTGGCCCAGGACACTGATTGGTCCATACCAGTATAGGCTTTGATTTTTAAAAGTTTCTTTTACAGAGGATATCTCCAAACTTTAAAGTCTTTAAGAGTACACCAGGCTAAGCAACCTCTGAGGTGTAATAGAAGTACCAGCCGAGATCTCTGCTCTGCTATAGCATTGAGGCTTTATGGAGCTGCTCATCTGTTCACACTTCCCTGCCTAAATCAAGTGTTTACTGATTCTGATCAGCTGGGAAGGTGGAGCAATGGTGGGACTCATTTTCTGCAGGTTTATCAGCAGGGGAAGCAACCAGTGAGGTTCTGCTCAGCCATGTTCTCTCTCTTTTTCTCTTTCTTTCTCTTATTTCCATTTTTGTTGCATGCAATGTATAAAGTGAAGCATTTGTTTTGCTCAGTTACGTGTGAACTAATGTGGATAAACCAAACTATTATTGCAGTTCTGGTACAATCAGCACTCCAGCCTTTTGTTTCTGATGATAACAGAATCTATTGTTGGAATGCTGATTTTGTAACATTTCAACATAAGGCAGTTACTCATAAAAGCAGCTGTGTGGCTGTCAAATTACCCCTTCCAGGGACAGAAATAAAACCAGAAGCTGTTTGCGTGTACTGTTTGTTGTTGACTTCTGGGTATATTCTAAGATTAGTAAAAGAGATGAAGTCAAACATGAGGTAGCTCTCTGACTCCAGTTGAGTTACCCCTAAAATAAACATTGATAGATGGTGTTGGCATAGATTTAATAATTCATTATGAAATTAAGCCAATTTCCAGGGCAACAGAACACTGCTGTTACTCCACATGTCTGTTTTCCTTGCTATAAATAATAATAGTTTGGTGTTTTGCACACTGTATGTAAAGGAATATTGAGCTAAATCTAAAAAGAAAGGTTTAGTTGAATATGTTAGTTTGTTGATATTTCTAACAATTTTGATGTTTTTCCCCTTGTTCTAATGATGACATTGGTGAATTCTGACCCCCTACTCCCAGGTCCCTCAGGTTAGCCCTGTAACTCCAAAATAATAACTTTGCATGAAAATGAATGTATTACTGTTGTAGTGTCTAAATGTAGATATGCAGAGTCATGTTTCAGACATACCTTTTAATTTGTGGTGGGAAAAAAATGGTCAGAGTTGGCTTTCAGCCCTCTCTTCCATGTTGTTGTGGGACTGACATTGAAAGGACACAGTTGCTCTGCCCATGGTGGAAGTCCATGTGAGTCTAGATTTGCAAGGCTTTTATAGTGTCCCCAGCTGTGAAACTTGTTTTTAGCATTTTTTCCCCTCAGTGCAGTTGGAAACAATATATTCTGATTTTCAGCTTTTTTTAAAAAAGCACATTGCGCTGTCCTCCCATGACTTGCTGCATAATTGTATGTTGCAGCTTGGGCAAGTGAAAGTAGTAATTTTTGTAGCACCTGCTACTGTTGATTTTGGACACTCTCAAGTGACTTAAATAAATTAGATGCTTCTTTTACACCAACAGTATTGGTAGGAAAATTTATATAGACTAACGGTGATGCTTTAGATTCCCAACTTAGAGCCTTTAAAGTTTGCAGTGCAGAGAAATCCTAATTTCCATTGTTTTACTTCAGTAGCCCATTTAGAGGAAATGAGGAAAGTTCTTCCTTCCACAAGTATTTAATGAAAATAAAGCTCACAGCCATGCCCTCCCTGGCACTAGGGCAGTGGGATAGAATTGGTGAGAACATTGCTGAGACATTTATTGTAACCTTAGTGTATCAGCATGGAGCACAAACTGGCACTTGGGAAGATTTTAACGTCTGTGTCTAGACTGAAAATGACTTGGTATATCTATTTAATAATAATGATGTCTTTAGGTTTTGCTATGATGACTTTCAGGCAGCAAAGACCTGTCATGAAAATTTAATAAAGGAATACATTTTAGTTTTCAGCCTGCTGTCCTAAGCACTATAAGGTAGCAAATGTGGTAGCCCCTGATGTTTGAATCCTATCTTTATGCAGCCATGTCAAAAAAAGGAAATATGGCTTTACCTTTTAATTTAGCTGTGGTCACTCAAGCAGTAACCACACTTTCAAAGAGAGCTGCCATCGTGAGGCGGTGAGAGGAACTGAGCAATTGTATCAAGTTTTCTTCCACCCTGTGGCTGTGATCAGCCAGAATTCAGTGATGAACATGTATAGGACTGATTTATAAATCATAGCAAAACTGACCTATCAGTGATATATAGTTTATAAGTACTTAACAGTAACAATGAAATGTCCATGTCATTATTTTTAACAAATGTATTACAGTTAGTATTTAAAATAATTTACCAAATACGTAAGAAATAGTGCTGTGAAGGTAAACTTGTGTATTTATTGTAGTTTTTAGCTGCAAATTGCATGGTGATATGTTGATATATTTAAATCATTTCACTGACATGAAATATGCAAGTGGCACAGGAGCTAAAATATATATTAACTTAGAAGCATTGTAGAGACAACCAGCTTATCTTTTGAGAGAGCACATTTAAATCATTTTTCTAAGGATGTTATCACATGCCATTCTCCATATAACCTTGAGCAGGTAAATTAGCATCTTGAAATATTTTTATCAAGACAAAATAATGTCAGCAGTAAAGACAACAAATTCTAAATTTGCAAGTTCTGCTGTGCTTTTGCTTACAACATTTGCAGCCATGTTGATCCATGTCAATCCTGCTTACAGTTTCAAAGAGGACATAAGCCTACTTTTCAGTCCTGGAATTGTATTCACAGATAGTTGAGGCTCATACCTGATTAGTGGTGATAAGTCCTTCTGTTAGTTACACTTCCCCCCTGCCCAAAGCAGAATTTTGCACAGGAGTAAGCTGTAATTCACAATTTACCTATTTGCCAAGCTCCAGGCCCTGTGAGGCTGAGTATTGTCAGTGAAATGGTTGCATAGTCCAAACCCTGTTGTGAGCAGGACTAACCATTTATAGGCCTTAGCTGTAATGTTAAAGCAATAATATGTTCTCTAGTGAAGCTTTAAGTTTGCTGTTAAATGAAGTGTCAAATTAGTTTCAGTAGAGCCTAGTCACCAGAATAACTAGTATCTGAAAATACCTGTTTGTGTATTCATGTGTGGTTTTATGCATGCATGTGGATTATACTGTAAATACAAAATATGCTGGTGAAATGGGTTGTTGTGTAGTGTATATGCTGTCATCTGTACTATTTCTAACTAGTAATCTTGTTTTGTACTGTGATGTCTGACCCTTCTAACATCGATCATTGGGCTTTGGTGAACTCTGATCCTTCCAGGGCCTCCAGGTTAGACTCTTAACTCGGGCAATTTGTTTTACTGCATTGCACTTGATGTAAGAGAAACAGATGTTTCTGTAACTCTGTGATTGTCTTTTTAAGGGCTGTGGTTACTCTGCAGACCGTGTGTGTTTGATTAGCATGCCCCAGATGGTAACCTGGTGTTATTTTGCATGTGTACAGTACCAGACCAGTATGAAAGAGCAAAATGAAAACAAAAAATCCTCACATGATGGGATGCTTTCTGTAGCTGAAACTGCTACAGGATATGTGTGAAATCTGGTACAAAACTGCTGTTGATTTAAAAAGGGAAGGAATTCTATACTCAAATTTGCATGCAGAAACACAAATCATCAAATTTATTCATTGGGTATAGACTATGAGGATGTCAAAGGAGATTCCAAGTTGAGAAGGACTGAAAGTCCAGCACACCGATAAATATTAGATTTGTATTACAGGAGAGAATGTCATAGCACTGTCCTGCAAAAAAATCCTTTTGTTAATCCAATTATGAGCTCTAACTTGTAAAATGTTATTAGCTGTTGCTGCACTTGCTTATGGTTTATTTTGCCACAAAAATTATACTGGTTACCTTCCATTTAGATGGTGGGACAAAGGTGGAGGTCTCATCTTTGAGTTCTCTAGATATCAAAGTTTCTTTTATACCCACTGCTTTGTTTTGGATTAATCTGGCTATAACAAAGGCAAAATATTTAAAGACCAGCCCAGTTTCTCTATTAGGTTTACACAGTGTAAGTCTACTAAAGATTAAAAAATCAGTTGCAGAGAGAGTCATTCAACATAAGGAAGTTTCTGCAACTCAGGTTATGTAGGCAAGGCAGAATGACAAGCTTCCTGCTGCCCAGCAGTCAGAAGACAGCACACGTGTGCTGCTTAATAGTTATGTCAAATTCTTACAAGAAAGCAGCTCTACAGTGTTTACACTGCACTGTGCTAGTGTTGAGACTAGCTTACAAAAGGAATTCAGGCTGTTAGGAAGCACTTAAGACATGGTGAATGTAATGCAGACCAGCAGAGAGGATATTTGTACTGTCTAATTTTGGGTTTCTTGGCTCCTGGTAAATGCACTGGTTTGGTCACCAGTAAGCTGCTAATGCAGGTGAGCTGCACTGCCTTCTGGAAAGACCTGCTTCATCAGCCAGATGAGGGGCCTTGGTTCCTGATTTAGGTGGTGCAAATAATTCCTCTTGTTTTCCTTTTAGTTTACCCTGAATTTAGCACTGAAGTAGAGCTGGGAAGTTCAGTCAAAACATCTTTTTTTTTTTTTTTTTAACACTGAAGGCACAAACTTGGAGAAAATGAATGATATATACTGATGTGTGCGTATTTGTTCTGCAATGTTAAGGTCCACCAGGCCCAGAAGGTCCACGAGGGCCACCAGGCATTGGAGGACTTAAAGGGGAAAAAGGGAACCCAGGTCCACCTGGTCCACCTGGCCTGACTGGTCCAAAGGGAGATCAAGGACCACCTGGACGCCAGGTAGGACAAGAAATGGAGTTTTCTCCTAGTTAATTTTTAAATCAAATGAAAATGGAATATATTTGGGTGGAACATGCAGTTTAACATAATAAAAGCCAAAATGTGGTAGCTAACAGCCTGTCTTGTAGCAAGGAAGAGGATCTTTTCCTCAGCTATCCCTCAGTACTAGGCAGGATGTCCCTGCTGCATTCCCATGGGAGCTGGAGCTGTCCATGCTGCCTCGTGTTCCCTCTCTCACTGCCAGCCCCCCGTGGTCTCAGCCCTCCACAGCCCCAGTGGGCTTTGTTGTCCCCAGCCACTTGTTCCATCCTGGCTCTCTGGAGCTGCTGAGATGAGGGAATAACATGAGGCTCTTCTCTTCAGGGGGATCCTGGTCGTCCAGGTCTGAATGGAATGAAGGGTGACCCCGGGGTTCCAGGCGTTCCAGGATTCCCAGGTATTTAACCAGCATTCTGAGCAAAACCTCCAGACACAGTAACAGCCTGTTTAGGCCATTCCTGCAGCAGACTCTGTAGAACAGCATGTTCTTTCACTGGGTAACTGTGTGAATTTGATGTTTCAGGTATGAAGGGTCCCACTGGACCTGCAGGACCCGCTGGCCTCACAGGCAGCCAGGGACTGCCAGGCCCACCAGGTAGGAGTCCTGGGCAGTGGCACTGTCACTTTTGCTCCCTGTCAGTAGAATTTGTTACATAGATGACTTGGTCTCAGCCTGCAAAGTGAGTGAGCGAACAAGATCTTCAGCATAATTCCAACCTGTACTTTTTAGCCCTACAAGTAATTCTAATATGTTTTATACTCTGTATCCAGTCTATATGGATTAACTCCTCTGAGGGGGGGTCACCAAGAGTACCTTTCTTCCTATATGTACACTTATTCTTTCTTGCAATAATGGAGCTCTTGGCTGCTGATTTTGAAATAAAGAAACTGTTTCTAATGCTGTCTTCCACCTTGGTTTATCTAACACCAATCTTCCTTCTCTCAGGTCCACCAGGTTTACCAGGCACCATTGGACGAAGCATTGTTGTCAAAGGTGATCCTGGTTCCCCAGGTCCTCCAGGACAGCCTGGCTCCAAAGGGCCACCTGGATTGCCAGGGCCACAGGGATTGCCAGGTATGATCCAAGGTGGCTGCAGAGGACATGGCCAGAAATGTGTCTGAGTGCAGGTGGCAGTGCCAGTGACATGGCACAAGGTGCAGAGATGAGTTACTGAGCTCAGCAAGGGCCAAGAGAGAAATGCAGGTTAACAGATAACCACAGGATTCTACCATACACGTCTGGTTTAATGGGCTGTTCTTCTCTTGTGTCAGAAAGAAGTGACAGATGAGTCACTGACAACTTGAAGATTTCTGTGTGAGATTTAAAGAGCTTTTATTTCAGCTATGCTTTTGTGTGTTCTAGGTCCAATTGGTCTTCCTGGCGACCCAGGGAGAGATGGACTTCCTGGTTTTGATGGTCCAGCAGGACGAAAAGGAGAGAGAGGTCTTCCAGGCCAACCAGGTAGGGTGCTGATGCTATGAGGACTCACTGGAAAAAGAGATTCCCATTTCTGAATGGAGGCTAATACTGGGAAGTAACATCTTTGCTTCATGGGAATAATGATAAAATCATAATTTTAGGATTTTCTTAATGCAAAAATGCTACAAACACCTGAACATACTTAGATTGGAATATTCTCAGCACCAACACATTGCTGGCCATTGCTGAATAACATTGTCAAGTCCTTTAACTCAAGCTTAATGGCATCCCCTTTGCAGCACAGATGATGCAGAGGAGATAATGAAGATTGTAAGAAACTGAAGAGAGAGATTAGTAAAATAATACTTATTTTGCCTGGAAATTATGAATGGGAAAAATAGACTTCATAAGAGAGTTTCACTAAAGCCAGACATTGGACTGCCATTTGGGTATTGCTTAGAACTACTGAACTAGGATTTGAGAAATCAGACAAGACACTGGGAACATTTTCTAATGGTAATAGATATTAAATAGCTCTCTATTGCAACTTGTGAGAAAAACTATTAGAATTAAAACTGTTAAAAAGAATTTAAAAATCCATAACACCTCTTTTTCCTTTTTGTCTGAGCAGCTCTATGAAATATGTTAGCATTATTTTAGTAAAAAAATGTAAATAATGACTGCAGAATAACACAGTCTAAATATTTGTAGTTATATTTCCTGATATTGCTGTTAAGAACAGCCATTTCTTATAAGTTTCTCAGTTATTTGACTCATTTTTGCTCACAGTCAAGGCTATTCTAGCTTATTTCCACTTTTAGTAACCTATTCCAAAACTGGCAGCAGCTTTTCATTTTGATAGGCTTTGGCTCAGGTGTTACCACAGCATGGCCTGGAGTAAGACTTGCCCCTGTTTCTGGCTCTTATTTTGTGATCTTGAGCACGATATTTCAACATTATCTTAAGCTGCATGCAGATATGTTTTGGAAGTGGGGAGCTGACTGAAGTCATTCCAGTGGCTGCCATGTTTTCTGAAATTATGATAATGCCTGACAGCCCTGAGAGTATTTAGCTTCACAATACCCCTACAACACAGAGAAGTTGCCCTGCTAAAACCACCTATGGCAATCTCCCTAATTCAACCAAGCTTAAATGAAAAAAAAAATCCAGGAAGACAGTGTTAGCAAATACCAGGTGCCCTAAAACAGAAGCACTCAATCACAAGACCAACAACCTTCCAGAGATGTGTTGGTCCTAAAAGAGCAAGTAATGGTGTTAATCAACACTGTGTGTTGTGTTTCTCTCCTGTGAACAGGTTCACGAGGAATACAAGGACCTCCTGGTCCTGATGGCTTACAAGGCCCACCTGGTGCTCCTGGAACAGCTTCTGTTGCTCATGGATTCCTTATAACTCGGCACAGCCAGACCAGGGATACACCACTATGTCCACAGGGAACAGCAAGAATATATGATGGATTCTCTCTTCTATATGTGCAAGGAAATGAGAGAGCACATGGCCAGGATTTGGGTGAGATATTCTGTATGCTCTCTCTTTAAGAGGAAACATGCTGTAGCTGCTTCTTCAGGTGCTCGGGTTCTCTGAAGACAGAGCAGTCTTGGAGATTTTTAGAGGAGAATGAGGATTGCATGATGAGATCTGCTATCTCCAGAGGATGCAGATTGTAATTCAGGATGAAGGAATGCAAACCAAAATGGAGAAGTATTTTCCCCCTATGACAATCTGATGGCCCTTGCTGTGCATTCACAGGAGGGAGAGGAAGGATCCACAAGTACTGCTCTCAAAGAATTGCTATAAAAAGCAATGATGTGAAAACTTTGCTGTCTTATGTGTCTTACTCTGTAGGTACTGCTGGGAGCTGTCTTAGACGTTTCAGCACCATGCCCTTCATGTTCTGCAACATCAACAATGTTTGTAACTTTGCATCAAGGAATGACTATTCCTACTGGCTGTCAACCCCTGAGTCGATGCCGATGAGCATGGAGCCACTGACTGGGCCAAGCATCCAGCCCTTCATCAGCCGGTGAGGCACAGCAGGCCAGCAGCTCTACTTTTGTGTCTGAGAAATAGTATATCTTACACATGTGTTTCCAACATGCACCTTGGGAATTAACAGATAAATCTGTCATGTTTTGTTCTGGGAGAGACTAGAAAAATAGGGGTTTTTAAAGTATTTATTGTCTGCAGAGGTTCATCTCCCTGCAGCAGTGATAAGAAGAGGCTGTACAGCTTTTCTCAAACAAGCAATCTCTGTAGTCAGTAGTGTGAGATCACTGTGGAGAGGAAAGAGAACATGGAAGCCATTGGCTTTAGGATTAAGGCACTCACCTGGGGACTCTGAGCTTCCACTTTCTGTTTCAGGGACTGGTTCAGTATTTTACCCAATGTAGTGAAAATAGAAACAGATTTGAGGTCCAAAATACTCTTACTGCAGTTACAAAATATATGAGAAATAGAAGTCTGGGTTAATAGGTGAGTTTTGCTCTCTTTTTCAGTGTAAGAATTCTTAATAAAACATACTCCTATTATATTTTAACATCACGTGCTTCTCTGATATTCCCGTGTCCAGATGTGTTGTGTGTGAAGCTCCTGCTATGGTGATAGCTGTCCACAGCCAGACCATTCAGATCCCTTCATGTCCTCCAGGCTGGGACTCCCTCTGGATTGGTTACTCTTTCATGATGGTAAGAACTGCCACTTACTCCAGAAGCAGCTACTGCCTGCCCACCTGTGTCCTGAGCTGCTTTAGGACACTGATAAGAGCTGCAAGGGTTGGCATTTTACCTGCAGCCACTAACCAAGGTAGCCAGGACTGACAGCACACAGATCCCAGCGTCACTGACGTTTATGGAGGTGTCTGACACCACACTATCTCTGCCAAAAATGAACAGTAGCTGACTGCTGTGCTATTCAGTTTTTAACACCTAAGATCCTTGTTTGTGTCCTTGTTCCCTCCACTAGCACACGAGTGCTGGAGCAGAGGGCTCTGGGCAGGCCTTGGCATCTCCTGGCTCCTGTTTGGAAGAGTTCCGCTCAGCGCCGTTCATCGAATGCCATGGCCGGGGCACCTGTAATTACTATGCCAATTCCTACAGCTTCTGGCTGGCAACTGTAGAGGTGTCAGAAATGTTCAGGTAAGAAAACCAGTTTCTTGTCTATAGCTTTATTCCAGGATGAATGCTTTTGAAACTGAATTTATTCCAAAGATCAAAAGGTATTTGTTTATAGGGATATAGGGAAATAATTTAGCTTGTTTTCCTCCTCACAACCAGTTTTTCAAGTGTTTCTTTGGTAAGCCTTTAATATTATGTGAAAACTTGCTAGGGCACATTCTGTTTTGCAAGGAGCCAGATTCTTTTTGTGTCAGCTCTCATTCACATTTTGTTGTAGTGCCTCCTCGGAAAGTAGTCCTACTGTGTTTACTATATTTGGAGCCCAAAAGAACAAGTTTGATTTTTTTTCTTGCCAAACCTTTCAATAAATCCAAATATTTCAAAAGGTGATTCACAGATATACAAGAGATAGGAGTGAAGGGCAAGGTCAACTCTTCTTAAATCTTTTGAGGCAGAGGTTCACATGACTTGTTTTTAAAAATCTTACATGAAGATTTCCTACCCTCCATGGCCAGCATTTTCTTCCACACTTTGCAGAAGGAAACAGGATGGTATTTTGGCTGCAAGGAAGCCAGTGGCCATTGTGTCCTCAGCTTCTCTGTAGTTGGCATTTCAGCTGGAATCTCTCAGCCCCTCCAACTTTATCCCTTTCAAGTTGAGTAGCAAATAATTTCTGAACTGAAGAAGCATGTCCTTTCATAGATTAAATAGCCTCTGCCCTGTTTGTGTACTGATAAAAAAACTCTTAATATTCCCACTGCCACCTAATTGACAAGTGTAGCTTTGTGGCACAGGGCTGGCACTATGCTCTGAGCAGTGGTGGCTTCTAAGTTAGCTTTGTGTAACACCTACAGTCAGGGTACTTGACATGATAATTCATCACTCTTCAGTTTTCTGGGTAGCTGATTATTGGTAATTCACGAGTGAAAACTTCCTATTGGTAACTGCCATGCACCCTTGAGATTTGTCTTTAATGTTTTGTCCCTCCCATTAAAACAACTTCCTTCTTCATTCTATTTTTTAAAGAAGGTTTTAAGCATTTGACTTGTGTGCACACATATTACACTAATTGCATTAATCTCCCATCTTGTTACCCTTTCAAAATAAAAATAAATTATTTGGTAAAGCTACCACTTAAATACAGCTCTGACTGTAGCAGTACTTTTGGCGTGTTGTTAAAGTACCCTTCAACTAAAGGGCAGAAACAGACCCAGATACAGTCTCAAATGTACACAATTCACCTTCCCCTTGGGTTGTGTTTGTGCTCCATCATCTGCCAGACTGAAACAGGTGCTTAGCATACCTTGGGGACACTGACACAACTGAGCATCTGTCACCTGCTGCTGGCAACAGACAGAATGAGCCCTCTTAGAAAAACTCTCCAATTCAGGATTCATTCCCTGCTCACGTACTTAAGTTTTAAATTAAACAGTGAATTCAGTGGATGTTGAACTGTAAACAAAGAAAAACCTAATGCAACCTTTCCTTTGTCTGTCAGCAAACCTCAGTCTGAGACACTGAAAGCTGGAGACTTGAGGACACGGATTAGTCGTTGTCAAGTTTGCATGAAGAAGACGTAACATCTTGGAGAATGTTTTATAAAACAGTTGAAAATTCCTAAGATGCGCTGTCTTCCAGCTGCAACAATGGTGCTACTGTGCAGAAAGAAAAAAAACAAATCTAAACTGTTTTAACCATGCAAATTCAAGTGTACCTCACTCATGTGCCAAACTAAGGGTTGTTCAGTACGTATTTGACAACAGCACTAAGATGAAAGAATTGACCTCTTGGAAACAGAAAAGAACACTTGAGGTTCACAAAGGATCAGAAGATGATTTTTTTCATTTCTCTCCCTGTACCAAAATGGCACCTTTTTGATCAACCAAGAGAATTGAGAAGAACACGACGCACTGAGTATGTTTAAAATAACAAGACTGCAGTTTTGAAAAACATTTTTCATGGTGCTACTAACCCTACTGTATTTTTAATATGAAATTTTAAGCTTATTTCTCTTTGTAAGTAATGAAATGTGTATATTGTGTAAACACCTTTTTAATCTAAACTTTCAGTCATCTAGAAACAAACCAGACTGATATAAAAATCCTTATATCTAAAATTAAAAGATAAGACAGTATTTTATTATGAAACTTGTGGTACAGAGAGAATTTACCCCTCTTATGCCAATTTATTCATTTAATTTTTCATTTCCTTCCTCAGTTGCCAACCTGATATATTTGGGGAATGCACAATTATTCTGAAGTAATTTTGATCAGGGTTTTAAATGTTGTACACCTTACTAGCAGTGGTTTTATTTGTGCTTAGAAAACCCAATCCACTTGAAAAGGGGTTTTTTATCTTGTGAAAATACGTGAAATTATTAGCCATATTCTATATCCTTCTTTTAAGAATACAAGTCACATTCACATTTTAGTAATCAGTTTGGTTTAACCAAACCTGTCCTTTGGGAATATCCAGTTACGAAAGCATTTAGGGTGATGCTTACGTGAAACTTCACCTCTGAAGTGGTGTCACATGTTTTATCCAAAACAGTATACACACTAAGAAACCTTCTGAATAAAATAAAGCAGAAGTGGGTGGAAACCTTCCTATTTACAAATTTATCTTTTAATCTTATGTGAATTTATACACATCCACAATGTATTCACAGTATACAGCAACTCCTGTGTATGTATAGTTCACATAAGGCCTTGAAAGATGGTGCATGCAGTCTTTCTGATGTCAGTTTGTAAGAATCCTCCTATGTATGTCTAAAGAGTGTCACTACTTGTGCAATAGCTGAAAAGTGATCACTTTTGTATGCATGACTGTTCAGCTTCTATGGTCAGAGCGTTTCATTTACCCTTGTGTATAAACAGCTCCCTGACAATGCAGGACTCTGTCAAGTGACAATACCTTCATATTTTCATTGTATATTGCCACCTCGACTATCAATACAACCTAACTTGTGAATTAACACACTGCTCTCTACAGGTGATGTGGATTTGTTTATTGAATACTGTTAAGTAATTTATCTGCTAATGGCTGTTCTTACCTTCCAGCTGTCCCTGTAAACACGGAGCATCTGACATCTCCTTGTTTTACACATTTGACAAAAGACATAGGACTGGTGACTAAGCAAGAGGCAGTGATATACAATGAGATTGGTGCTGATTTCTAAAGCTTTCAACTGAGTATGAAACTGAAGTTCTTTAGTTTAAAGTGCAAAATAATAATAGCTTTGTCTTTTTTCCATTAGCTGCAGTTATATCTGTTGGTAGAGAGTGGGAATTCAGCAATGTGTATCTTTCAGCTCAGTTTAGTTTGGTTTGCTGATGCACGTAGTAGTAAACTGAACCTGCTGCTACCTCCAAGTCAGGAACTAGTTACCAAAGCTGAAATAAAATAGTCTCTTCATGTAAACACTAGCCCTTACCTTGCTGCTGGCTCTGCAGAAGTCTAAAATGAACATAGCAGCCTATTCCTAAAACAGCAGAAAAGTGGATGCTGAGGCCAAGGAGCTCTCAAAAGGAAAGGGCTCTCCCAGCCTTCCCTACCAACACCCCTCTTGTGTTTACCAACACAAAGTGTTTAAATGTGGGGGTATGGAATAGAGTGGACCATGTTTAGTAAACCAGTGCATAATTGGTGCTTCTTTATATGATCTGGGCTTCTCTTGCAGCAGGTAAAACCAAGACAGGAGATCCTATTCCTGGCTGTGGTACAGAGCACCCAGACCTGCTGGTCTTGTGGCAGCTTCAGGGCCCAAAGCTATGAGATGACCAGAGAAAAGTAAAGTATGTAAAGCAGCTGTGCTTGTGACAGCTCTGTTTTCTCTTCTGTCCCTGCAGCTCTGGACAGGGAGTCCTGAACCTTAAAGAGCTTCAGGCACAGAATTCCAAAGGGGTGACATTTTACTAAGAGAAAAGTAGTCTAGACATGAAGGAACGTCTTTTATTTTGAGATCTGCAGCAGAGATTCAAGAGATATTGGGTTAATTCTCACCACACCTTCTGTGCCTTAGAGCAGGTAAATCACTTGACCTGTGTTGGATCGGAGTTACTGATCTATAAAAGAGAACACGGTTCTTATTCTCTTCTGCTTCTTGATGCTTAGACTGTAAGCTCCTTGGGGCAGAGACATTGAGGGGGCTCAAATGTTGGTTGGGGCCTCTAGGTGCTATCCATCACTATATAAACATTAAACTACAGGTAAAAGTTTGTGTTTGCAGCTTTATTATTAAAAAAGGAAAACAGTGCTTTGGCCATTGGATCCTTAAAACAGTTTTCAATACCACCTAAACACGGTGCAGCTCTGGACACCACTTCAGCTCCAGTTAAGGCTCTTTTCCTGATGTCTGGTATGTTTTTGCAAGTTTTTATTCTCGTAATTAATCACATAGATTTGGGCTATTTTAGTTAATCTCAGCAAGCACCTGGCAGGTCTGAGCTGTCAGGGACATGCTGCAGCCACTCGAGGGCACCGTGTGGCTTTGGCAGCAGCTGTGACAGCAAGCACTGCAGGGGCTGGCCCTGCTTGGAGGAGGGAGCACTGCAGGAAAGCTCGGCAGGAGGGGGGTCCTCACCCTTCCTTGCCCACTACACAGGCCCAGTTCTTGTACTGCAGGTGGGGAACTGTAAATTGCAACCAGACTGATGAGTGAAAAAGTGCAATTTTTCTAAAGGAATACTGGTTTTAATCCTAAAACCAGCATCTAGCAATCTTGTGCCTAGGCTGTATTTACACTGTTCTAGTGTTAAAAAAATAAATGTTCTGCTTAAGACAGAGACTTTTCAGCCCCTCTAGAAATCCTATTACAAAGAGGAAAAAGCTTCCTTCAACATCATATTCATTTCTAGGGTGGGATTTAAACTTAAACACTTTTGCAGTCTGAGGACAACCTCAACAGGCACACAGGGCAGTGCAGCAGCACTTCTGTACCCTGAACTAGATGTCACACATAAGCTCTGAAGTCTGCAGCATTTTGTCCTCTGCTGTGTAAATCAATTCCTCTCTAGTAACCATTTCCAACAGAGGATGCAGGAAGGATCTATTTTAAAAAGTAATTCTACAACTTGAAAAAAACAACATACTGATTTTGCAAGCAACAAATGCTCAAGCTCTAAAATCTGATGGTCTGCAAATATTTTCTATATACTTTGATACCCAGCTGCAGTACTTTTGTAGTCAGCCTGCTGCCTGAACTGTGCCGCTGTGCCATCCTTGGGACACACCTGAGGGAGGGCTGTTGTGATAGATTCAGGACTTGTAGCAGCATTATGTGTTTTCAACAGGTCCTTCCCAGAAAGGTTTTACCCAGCACTGCTGGACACACAATACTTCTACTGTCATGGCTACTTCCACTAGAAGCACAAGCTGAAAACTGCACAAGAGACTGGAATAGTTTTGTCTTTCCAGGTTAGTCCAGTGGAAAAAAAGAAGGACACTTGCTAATGGGACACAGAGGCAGTGATTAGCTCAGGGGAGCTTTAAGTGTTCTACATTTAAAATGTAGGGTAAGTATCTGGAACTCCCAAGCTTTGGAAAGAAAGATTATTAACTCTACCCCTTTGCAGCAGACAGGAGAGCAGTGCCTGAGGACAGCCTCAGCCAAGGTGACAATAAATGGTCATTAGCAGACACCTGCTGTCCCTACAAAGGGCTCTGGGGGCTGAGGCTGCTCTGCCAACAGCGGCTTTGGTGCCTGCTGAGCTCTTGCCTCACACTCACTCAGGCTGCAACAATAATGTTGCTTTAAAAAGCTGGAAATTAACTCAGAAGAAACCAAAGTAACCAAAACTTGGTGTGTTTCTTTAGCAAAAGGGGATGAGGGGGACAAGTTTCTATCTTCAGACATGCAAAGCAAGCTCAGAACTCCTGCTCTCCCACAGCTCTGCATGGACAAAGGAGGGGAGAAACTTCTATACATATATTTGAGGAATCACTTTGTTATAGCCAAAAGAGGATGCAGGGATAAAAAACAATACAATACAGATTGTACTGGTACCTCTAACAAGGTCCTTCTTCCCGTGCTGTGAATGACTGACTCCCCAGTATTTGGTTATCTCCAGTACCACAGGGCTCGGGGAGATGCATAGGCCATGAGAATTGTACAATGCATTTCCAAAGACTTTTAAGATATATTCTAGTGACTGTCTTTGTATTCAGTCAGGAAGTCTATCTTTCCTTTTGGCTTTAGCTGAGAGCTTTCACTATCCTTCAGATGCAAGAGAGCTCAAGCACCTAAAGAGGCTTGAAAAATCAGTGTAAAATTGTGTCTCCCCACATAAAAAAATGCCACAACCCTCCAGCAGTTGGCCCATTTCAAATCCAATCAAAGGTAGTTTGCAGCACTTACTGTGACGCTGTCCCAACAGTCTGGACAGTTTGGATAATTGTCACCATTTGTTTGCACTGCTGGTAGGGCTCTTTTTGCTGTACTTGAGCAGCACTATTCTCTTTTCCCTCCCAATGCAGGCTCCACACTATGCAAAGGGGCCCTAAGGAAAGGGCTGGTTTATTTGAGGAAAACCCTATCCTTACAGCAAAGCTGACCTTTCCAGGGAGCTGGTTCAATGTACTATTCTGAGTAACAGGGTAAGAATTAATTTGGGCAATTTTAAAGAAAGGTCTCATCCAACATATTTCACAGTAATCACCCACATTTATGGAGATCATATACATTCCCATCTATGGATAAAAGCCTCTTGCTATAGAACATTATTTGCCATATCCTTCATGTCAGTAAGGAATCTGAAAAGGCACTACCTTTTGTTGGTATTTTCTGACTTTAATTGTTTTTACAGGTGGGTGCATTACTTGAAGTGATGAGATTATCTATTTGTGTTTGGGTTTCACATACTGAAAACTATTTACTGTATCTTTAAAACCAAAATGTCACTGCAAAAGATACAACACCAAAACATACCTGTTGCCTCCTTCCCCAAAATCAGGCCCCTATTTGATAATGCATTCCTAAAAATGTCTTTGAGGACTAGTACTTTTTGATCAGGAGACTTCCCTATCCAATCATGGACAAAGTTTGTGGCAATCTTTTGTTCATGCCTTCTACATTTAAAGCAGGAAATGCATTGGTCACTGATTTTATGTATTTTATATATTTTATGTTGTTGTTGTTTTCACTCCAAAACATAATTGTTTACAGGCACTATGAATCCATGGCAAAGAAAGCTTCTGGGTGTTTTTGTATCTTACCTTCTAAACTAAGTGAAAAGGCAAAGAAAACTGGAGAGATGGGGAATCACTACCTTGAACCAGTGCTAAAACCTGTCCAAATCTTCAGGGATCCAGGGTGACAAAACCACTTTCAGGAGAAGCAGATGCAGCAGGAGGTCTGACGGAAAAACCCAAAAGTTTGTTTAAAAATAAAACGCAGACACGGAGCTACATGAACACATATTTACTGCAAGTAGCTCTATGGAAAGCCAAGTCAGATAAATATAAACACTATACAGAGCTTCAAGCCAGTCTCCCAAAACCGCAAACGCGATGTGTTTTACAAAGAAAACAACAGAACAATATTTACAATGGAAGACAAAGCCAGATCAATCAGCCCAACTTTAAAACAGATCTGTGGAGCAGAAATAGCAAATATAATGAACAGTTTCAACCATATATGTTTTAGTTTGTACAGACAATAACTGTCCAATATCAAATTAAATTTACAGGACAAACATTGTTCTATCATTGGTATTTTCGTACTATACAGCAGCATAAACGGGTAGCTGGAAGGTAGTATATATAGTGATATGTTTTACATCATCTGAAAATGTTCTTCCAGCACAATACTGAATAAATTAGTTGCTGTAAACTAAGAGATTCAAAAAGATTGCATATTTATTATGCCGTACCTATTAGTATTTGTACCACTACACTTGAGGTTACCCATTTACTTATTTATTCAGCATGTATTAAATCAGTGCTGTATATTGTACAATGGCAGCCTCAGGGACTCTAATATGAAATAAGTATGTAACAAATTTCTTCAAAACAACCTTTTCCTTTCACATTAAATGTTTAGAACTATCTTCACCAAATTTTGATTTCTTAGAAAAGATGTAAAGCTTTATAAAAAGCTGTCTACGTATTGCATTATTCATTTATGAGACCAACCAACAGCTATATGGCAAGACAGTATCATGGTCTGTAAAAGTGGTCGTGTTTTTAATTCCTGTATGTTTAGCAGCAAGTAATTGTACCAACTGAAACTTCTCTTCCAGAATCAAAAACAGGTCTGTGCTTTTAAACCCTGTAGCAACAATTCTTCCTGTCGCTAGACACTGTGTAAACTGATTGGTACCATGTTTCCTAAAAAACCCCAAAACAATCACCTCGTATTTTAGTGACATGTACATTTCATTACTACTCAGAAATAGATCTGGGTACACATCACTGAACAATCCAAGCTGACAGTGTCTGATTTGTTACACAAACTGTACCAGCAATGTGAAGGTTGTCTGTTGGAGTGAGGCAGCCTGGCCCATCCGTTGTACAATATACATGTGGAGGATTCCCAGCTGTGTGGTGCAGTACAGCATGAGGATTTGTGTACCACTTTGAAACCCTTTAGCAATCGTCAGTGCCTTTTATAATCCATTGCATGTACCAATGACTAGTGTCATGCTCTTTTAAGTTCATAGCAGTGTTAAAAAGCTAAACTCATTTCAACCAAAAAAAAATTCAGTACAAGAGTGAAGCACTTAAATTGTAGAAAAATCAGGGCTTATTTTAAAAAATGTCAAATAGTCATTGTGCACATTTCTGTCAGTGGGATAAAGACAATCGATGAGCCAACATTTTACTTTATTTCCCCATTATGCCAGAAAGAAAGAACAAAAATAGTCCCAAATTAAAAGTGGGACTTTGGTTGAAAGTAAGATCAATTAGGGTGGTTTCCCTTTAAAAAGCTACGGCTGACAAGTCTAATGCAGAAGTCACAAACATTGGATACGACTCCGCAGTTCTCCATTCGAATCCATGAACAAAAACCTCATTTTACACAATTCATATTTATAAACAAGAACAAAAACAATCTACAAGACAACCAGCCCATTAATCCTACTTTGTACATACCAAAATTCTGAGCAAAAAAAAATTTCTGTTTAAGCTCTGACAGACACTTGACTGAAAAGCCTCTAGCCTATGCTCAAGAAATACCTCTTGTACCATAAAAGCAAAACCTTAAAAAAAAAGAAAAAAAAAAGGCAGAAGAGGTCTTTTCCTCAGACCCGTCCAGTCCCACGGGTTCACCCCTCAAGCCAATGTGCACCTCTCCCTCCCTCCTTCTGCCCAGTCACCTGGAAAAATCCTGAACTGCCAAAGTATTTCTAAGCAATACATGTTTTAAGCTAACCACTTGTTAATGTACCAGAGAAGTAAAACCCATGTTAAACAGACAATCAGAAACCAGCTTTGACTTCTCAGAATATAAATTTTTTTTTAAAATTAACAAGAGAGGCAGGAATAAGAAAGGGACATACAGGGATCTCCTATTAGCATTCACACTGCCTCCCAAATAGATATGACATGAAAGACCAAATTCCATCACCAAAGCACAGCTATGAAAAAACGTCAATTCAAATTAATTCAACTGTAGAGAGCCGATGTCTATGAAAAAAACTAATGAGAAGGATGTGTGTCTATGTCCGTGCTGGTGGAAATGAAAGTAGCCGGCTGGAGCTGAGCTTTGCTTCCAAAAGCACCACACAGTTTCTGGAGTAACCAGCAGAAAAGTCTTCTCTTCCAACAATGGTTTCCATGGCAATGCAATCAGTCTAGAAAGGAGGGGGGGAAAAAAAAAAGTCAGTGACATATCAGATGTAAGTTATATCAGCAAAGAATGTTTTCTAGGGAGGAGAACACATGGAGCTTATCCACTGCAGGAGTGAGAGCTGCTGACTGCGGAACACAGGTCCTTCACAGAGGAGGGGACACTCCCAGCTGCCAACCCTCCAGAGATCCTGAGGGAAGGAAGAACGATGGAGCCTGAAACAAGCACTGAAGAGCCACTGCAGCCACAGTGACACGAGTACATGGGACAGGAACTGGAGCAGCAGCCAGCCCGTGCTGGGACAGCCCAAGGCTCAGAGCTCCCCACTGCCCTGCCGGGGCTGTGCAGCACAGAGAGCCCCAGCAGCGCCTCACCAGGCGTGACAGACCCTGCAGCCAACACTGCCAGCAGGGCACAGCTGCAACACCAACACTCCTGCACTGCCTGCTCCAAGCAAGGAGCAGCAAGTCCTGACAGCTGTGTGCCCCGTCCTCAGCTTTTCAGGAAAAAGCTTTATTTAGTTCTCATTAGAAACACCTCACAGCACACTCGTCCCTTTTTGAAAGAAGTCTCACTGAAAGGCAACATCCAAGTACAAAAGCACACAGCTACAGCCAGCTCCACTCTTCAGGGGCTCCAAACTGACTGGAAAAGGCAGAAGTCCAAGCACTTGCTAAAATGAGGGGCAAAAAATATACTCTTGTATTGCAGGAAGGCACAGATGGGCCACGAGGCACAAATGAAAACAGGAGGGAGCCTGCCCTCAAAGCACAACATCAGCCCTGCAATTAACCATGCACTTGCCAAGGTGAGAGCAACTCGGGAGTTTCCTGACTTGGAAGACAGAGTGATGAAGGGCATGCAAATGCTTTCTGCAGTTGCATGAACACAAATGAGGAACATATAAAAAGTCACTTCCAGCTCTCTACAAAACCCCTTCCGCTCCCAGCTGAGCCAACGTGAGCACCAATTTTCAGTCTGGAGGGCTACTGCCAAGCCAGCCAGTGAATCACACTCTCCCAGCTGAGACAGACTGTCCTCTTCCACCATTTCTGTCCTCTCAGCCAAGACTGAGGGCATTGTCCTCTGCCAGGCAGGTGTCTGTGCCCACCACCTGTGCAAGGTTGGAAGTATGTACCTGCAGGATGTTTCCCTGCAGTACAGTGAAGAAGGAAACAGCCAGTGCAAGAGGTTTAGGTTTAAGAAAACAACAGATACAGTAATGTCAGCTACTTTCCCCCTCAAAGCCACACAGTGCCAGCTCTCTCCCTGTTCTGGGAGCTGCCTGAGCTGCAATATGGGAACACTTCATTACACAGCACAGCAATGGCAGCAGAGACCCTTAGAACAGGGGAAGGGGTTTCAGGGCTTAATCCTGCCCATGCTCTTCTGGTGGGTCACAAGGACATCAGTTACATCTCACTGCTGAAGATCTCTTCCTTGCCTCTACTCCATGGATATGCTAAAGAAAAGATGACCATGTAAAGAACAAGCATTATGTGTACTAATGCAAACCTGTATGGTTACTTACAAACCAATCACGAGGTATGCACACTCCACCCTGTGCTAAAGAAATTCTGACTTCTGTCCAGCTAAAAGTACTCTCCCTCTGAGAAAAATAAGAAAGCTAAAAAACCAGAAAAAAGACCGAAGCTCAGCTGAGTAGCCCTGCCCCATCCCAGCACTCAGCAAAGGCTGCCTGTGGCTCCAGAGACAGAGGGGCAAAGGCAATGGCAGGGCTGGCAGCAGTGTGGAATTATAGAGGGGCCCTTCCACTTCAGGAGAAGCTCCCTTTTAATCGTACACAGCCCTCACCAAGGTCCAGGCTGCTGTGTTTCATTTTTCAAATATTTCAGTGATTTCAAAAATATGGCAACTTAAGTTTTCCTCAATTAAAGGAAGAAACTGCCAAAACACACCCACAACTTGAGAATCTCTCTTTGAGTTATTTCACCGACATCATAAAATCACTACAAAAAGCTATTGCTTGGTACACACAGAGCGTGATGTGGTCAGCAATGGCTTTGTTTTCACAAAAGCCAACTGAAGCTATTATTTCTGAAATAATTTTCCTCTTTAGAAAAATATTGTTTTGTTGTAAGACCAAAGAATGAAAATATGCACCACAGCTTGCAATGAATCACACCTCAGTGATGCATGCAAGTCAAACATTAAAACAGTTTAAGCTTCTATATTAAGCTTATACTCAATAAAAATTAACTTTACCAGCAACCCCCCACCCTTTCCTTGCTGTGGACCTGTAAGCTCACATAAAAGGAACTTCAAAAACTGTCTCTGCTTTTGTCAGGACATTTTTCCTCCACGCCTTGCACACAAGACACACCTGAAAGCTGTTTGACAAGTTATTCTAATCTCTCCAAGCACATCCCCAAAACATTTTGAAGAGCAAAGGCCCAGTTGCTTGAATCAGACAATCCCATATGGCAGAACTCAGTATTTCCACCCAAAATGTTTTGAAAATTTTCATAAACGAATGCCAAATTACATTTAAGACATTTGGAGGGAAAGGGGAAGGGCTTAAGAGCAAAAAAAACTCAAGCCTGCTTAAGTCCTAAGTTTAATTCTCTGAAGCAGCCTGATGTACTCAGACAGCAGCATGACAACCAATTCTAAAGCAAGAGCATCAGGTAACTCTGGGCAGGACTCAAACAGCAGAGATTAATTTATCAGAAACCAGAAGAAAGCCTGAGACCTCCCTGGAGCACCTCCCCTTCCCAAAACTCTGCACATCTAAACAAGAGCTCATTAATTTCCTGCCTCCATGATTATAAACTACACTTCAAGATGTTTCTTCTTCATTTTTAAGGTAAAACAGAATCGTGTGAACTGTAAATAAACATAAGCGAGTTTCACATAAACATCACTTACAAGCTGATGTCATTCCATAAAGCCTTGAGTCTTCCATACATGGAGCTATTGGTTGTCACCACTTCTCTAATCCCCTTATTAAAGCTGGAAATTGCAATATTGCAGTTGGAGCAGTACAGCTGAGTCATCAGCACTTTTTTGGTATGAAAGTATCAAGCAGATATATATATTATATATATACATACATATATGTGTATATATGGACACATATATCATATATATCACATCTATATCTTTTCTCAGACAGAAAAGGCTAAGAGCAACTTGTGAAACTTGACCACATAAAAGAAAAATATTTCATCTGAAATCTAAGAGGAGACCGAAGTCTTGCAAGATCCCTCCCGCAAAGTGCTGCAGTCACCACCATTCCCAAGGGCCATCTCAGGAGTCCATTTGTGCCGCAGCCAAAGGCCCACAGGTCACCCAGCAGGAACCTCCAGCATCCCAGAAATCCCCTGTCACACCAGTGGAGGCTGCAGCCAGGGGTGAGTGGGGTCTGCAGCCCAGCCCAAGGCAGCCATGCAGTCACAGTCACAGAGCAGAGCCCTGGCAGGATTCCCAAACCCCCCACCCCTGAGGCTGGGCTGGGTCACGTGGCCTTATTTCAGAGTTTGCAAAAGAACTTGCACATTAAGCTTCTTGATGGTTCTTCTCTCCCACACCTGAACTGCTTCCATTTTTTCATTAAGCAGTTGGTGAAGGAAACCTAATGAGGCCATGCAGTGCTTGAAGAAAACAGCAGTGCTTCTGTGAGGCTGAATAATCTTATTTCAGTCTCAATGTAAGATTCTTTAGACATGAATTTCCTATGTTAATAGTACAAATATGAGAATTGCTGATCAACAATAAAAACCAGATTAACACTTCATGCCAGATCCCATATGAATGGATTTAACTCAGCACTGACTGAACAGTAAAGGAAGCTGACAGGAAAAGGGATGAAGAAACTCTTCTGTAAGATAAACAAATGATGAGATGTGAACTAGCAGAGACAAGAGGTACATTCTCACAGAGTAACCCAGCATTCCTCTGAAGTTCTCAAACAAAAATGCCACCAAGTAAAGCTTGGTAGCCAGATCAGACAGAACTTTCGCTTGCAGTGTAAACACACAGCTGTTCCTGGACTGTCACAAGCTCTTCTAAGAAAATCTACACAGTCTAAAAAAAAATTTTAAAAAAATCTGATAACTGATCATGACAACAAACAAGCGCCAAAAAACATCTGCAAAAAACCTTTCAAGGCAGCCCAGAAATATACTACTCCAAGTAGTTTTCATTGCATTGCACCCTACACTGGCCTTTTCTATCCAAATCAGCTCTATCAGTAGATTTTGCACAAAAGCTTCAGCCTTTATTCAAAATTGAGTTCTACTGCTTGACTATTGACAACAATACAAATTAAACTTCTTATCATCATTTAATATGGAAAACAAGTCTAGACAGCATCCAAACATTTTCAAAGTTCATCTCACAAAATATATATGCAAAGTTTGGAAAATTCCACACAATTCCATTTCAAATCATCAGTTCAAGATGGGATCAGATTATAAAACTACAAGCAGCTGACTGAATTTTGCTGATGAACAATCAGAGGAAAAAGATCACAAGGCACAAGAGAAACTAAGGGGCAAGTATTTAAAGTAGGATGGCGGCATTGCTGAAAGACGTTTTATTTAAAATTAAGGAACACACTGAGAAAGCATTCTGCAAGTTTTCTATGCAGAAATCACATCATTTTATAAAAATACGGGGCAGAGATATAAATCAGGTGTAATTCATTAGATGCAAACCCAGTGTGTTCCAAAATGTATGAGATGAGAATATACAGAATTTACACTGCATTTCCTCCGTCTGAATGATCAAGGCCATACAAGTCAGGACACTTTGAAACATACTGAGAGGTTCTGAGAACACAGCAGACATACCCTAATTCTCTCAAAGAAATCCATCCTAAATAATACCTGTTTTTACAGGAAAGGCTTTTACTGACATAATTCTGCAATTGATTCCTAAAAGGATAAAAGCTTTGCTTACAGAAGATATTAATTTAAGATAATTAAATTATTAAAATCTCCATGTCAAAGACTAAGACAGCTTAATGCTTTCTGGAGAACACTGCTGAAGTTCTCCATTTCCTGAACTTCAGGTTAGGGGGAAATCAGAATTAATCTGATTTATGCAGATCAAAAGCAGCAGAACAGCCCTAGACTTTTTGTGCACACAGCCACACAATATTCCTGTTGTTCAGGAAAGCACTAAACTCAGCACAACCTCAGGACACAATGTGGCATCCAAAAGCATTTTGTTCAGCAGCCAGGCTGGGGCAGGAGCACAGCAGTGAATTCCACATGGAGCCCTCCTGAGGGCAGGCAGGCCAGGGAGGGCTCATTTGCCCAAATACTTTCTTCACAAATTAGTGAAGATTTTTCTTTTGCTCCAAATTTTACCAAATACACAGATACTATCCCATGCCATTGTCCTATTTCTTGGAGTTCTTATTTTAATGGCACAGCTTTAGACCTTGCTAGAGGCAAGCAGAGTTACTTGAGAAAAGCCAAATTTCTTAATTTGCACCTGGCAGACACCAAGTCTGTAAGTACAAATCAAAACCTGACCCACTTGCTGCATCCCTCAGATGTGAATTACAGTGCCTGGGTGACCCAAACAAGGCCCTGACACAGAGACATCCTGATCTGGCAAGGTCTTTAACTACCTGCTGACCACCAAGCACATACTCCAGGTACTTTCTCCACCCAACAACAGACTAATGATGCTCAAAATCAGCTAGCTAATATACGTTGAACCTACAATTTTACTGACTTTCCACAAGCAAAAAAAAGCAAAATTTGGTAAAAAAACACCAAAACAACTGTTGCATGACCCACTTTTCACAGGGTAAACTATAAACACAGCAATTGGTAACAATGTTGCAGAACTGTTCATTCAAAACATGGGTTTGCTACTATTAGCGCTCAGCAATTTCACGAGCTAAAAACCTCTCCTATGCTTTCAGATAATTTCTACTCACTTAGCAGAAATGCCTTATCTCTTGCAACAGTGGCTTTTTTTCCTGTTGGAATAAACAGCAGGGTTGTTTCTAGGAAGGCTGTATGCACACTCCCTAATGTCATCTCTGCTGCTGATACTATTCCTAGAATTAGTGAACTTGCCTGCAGTTTTGGCAGAGGTCTAATATCAACTCAAATTGCACTGGACAGCTTGACAAGAAGTTATTTGAGGTTTTTTTTTTTTTTTTGAGTTTGTTTGTTTGGAGGTTTTAAAGTAAATTTCTATTACAATATAACACAACAACACTAAAAATTTACTCTTCTCCACCTCAAAATACATAGTTCAAAACTCCATATTTTCATGTTGCAAAAGAATCAAAAAAAGGTTTTGCTTTTGAAAAAGCATTCTCTCAGCAAGTGTGTGAGTTACTGCACCTGACCTGAACCACAGAAAATATGGGTAAATTTTAGCCAAAAAAAACAAAGTTGTTTGTGTGGCTTCTGAGAATACCACCTGCTGCAATTCCCTCTACTCCCGTGACAAAGGTCAGGAGCCCTGAGTGCCAATAGAGAGGAATATTTCCTGTCTGTGCTCTTGCTGCAAAGGGGGCATTATGAACTGTCTGGAAACAAACAGGAGAGAAACCAGCCACAGCAAACAGCTCTGTGCATACAGCCCTGCCTCTTGCATCCAGAAAGGACTTGGAATACTTGGGAAGTTTCAGTAGTGCAGAGAAAACCCCTGCAAGGTGTGACACAGCTTCCCAGTGAGGAACAGACTGGTAACAAGAACCCTTCAGCCTGCAGAGAACATAACAGGAAATTTTTAAAGCCCAGATTACAGCACAGGTCCACACTGCATGTGTTACAACACTCTGGACAAGCCTAAGGCAGAGGAGGGCACAGCATCTACACAATCCTAAGTGGCCTGGAGAAAAAAGATAAGATTTGTTATCTCTTCCACTGCACAAACCAGGGGCTGCCAAACTAAGCTGGTACAGAGCAGGGTCCAAAATGCACAGAGGTCTGCAGGCAGCATGTCCTGATGGATTGGGGGCTGCTGTGGATGCAAGGAGTTTACACAGGATCAAAGAGATTGGAAAAGTACTTGGATTAAAGAATTACAAAACAGACTTGAATTACAAAACAGACAAACTACATTGGGCTCAAGAAATCCCCCAAGCTGAAAAAAAAAAAAGAAAAAGAAAATCAGAGGCTTGGGTGTGTGTTTGTGGGAGGTATTATACACACCTGCCCTGCTCTTCCTCTGCTGGGTAGTGTCTGCTTGCAGGCACAGGTCTGGGGCTTGAGTGAGCCAAACTATTCTTAGGAACACAACCAAGAGAAAGGGCAGGGTCGCTCATGACTAATGAAACAGCTCCCCACCTTCCAAACCACCTTTCCCAAAACTTCCTTTCTACATGAGTTTCACCTGTTGTAATTCATCCCATCCCTCTTCTCACCCACTCTAGATAACACCTGCAAGCATTCAGCACTACCTTTTTCTTTTACCTCCAGTGCCATAAATGATTGTCAAAGGCAAGAAGTTACTACACAGCCAAATACCTACACAGTTACACACCTGTGCAGGCTCATGTGTGCCTGCATAGAAAAATTAATATATCTTTGCTATCAGTCACTCTCTGCTATCACACATAGCAGTGGCATGCATCAATTTTTTACATTTCCTAATTTGTACATTATTGACTCTCCATTAATATTAGGACACCCCAAAGCCTGGCTCACACAGGAGAGGAAAAGAAATGTTCAGATTGGACTTGCATGTGTGAAGAAAGATCTTCTCAAACCTCAGGACGTGCCCAAGAGCCAAGGATTGCACTTCAGCTTCCAGGAGCAGTCTGGGAGCTGACAAGGACAGAGTTAAACTGACTCTAAACACAGACAACGTTTAATCAACAGTGTCTACCTTGTGGAACATGTCAACATTAATATTTCAATCACTCATACCCTCAACAGTGAATCAAGCCTCGATGCTGCTACCACTTCTAGATTTACCCAAAACCACTGCAGTGTTGGTTCAACCTGATCTACAGACACAGAAATAAAGTCACTTTCTGCAGTGAAAGTGACTGTGCTGCACTCCAGCCTCCACAGGCATCATTCCTGAGCTGACAGCACTCAGCAGCAATGAGCAGGTCCCATGCAGACCTAGAGATGGGCTCCAAATGCTCTGGGACATTGGTTATAAATCCTAAAAGTGAATTTCTTCCAAGCCCCACTATGCCTTATCTCCAATGCTAGAAGACTGCCTGAAACTCAGAGATGCCACCTAAAAAAACCCCAAGAAGGAGCCAGTAGTAATGGCAAGGCAGTTCCACCAGCTTAGCTGCTTCTGGAGCAAAGTCTCACCAAGAACAGAGGCCCCAATCCACACCACATTAACTGCCAAGGGATGCTGCACTGGGTGATCCTATGTTTTGGTATGCATACCTGCTCACACCAAATCTACCAGCCACAGGTCTGCAGGAGAATTAACTTACAGAAAGGAAAAATAAATAAAAACAGAAAAAAAAATCACATTCCACATCTAAAAGGGAGAAGTAAACACTGGGATGTGTTCCTAACTCAGAGATACATGTTGGCCCACATTCCTCTTACCAAGATTAATATCCTGGCCAGTGTTCTGACATTCACCTCATCCTTTTCAAGTCATTTAAACCATTACAACACTACCTTCCCTTGCTCCCTGCCATGTGCATACCCTTCCAAGTGCCTACACCAGCTTCCTCTCCTACAACCACTCTCAGCAGCCTTTTATCTCTTCCAGGCTCTTATCTGGACTCTGCCAATGGCAGCAACCTTGATCTCTATCTCACTCTCCACCCCAGCACATTAGGTTTCATCCATCTCTTTAGTTTCATCTTTAAATTGTAAGCTCCTTAGGAGAGGGACCAACACATTTACATTTGTGGCACCATATGGGGACCTCCATCCTGTCTACCTGTTCAGGTTCCACAACAAGTAGAGATCCTGTCTGGAGCTACATGCTTTCATTAACAGACTGTTGTAATAATGTCTGAATGACCTCAAGATCAAATCTGTTCATTTTTTCAGCTCATTTCTAACTGATTTCCTGTTAACCACAATCTGCAATTTAAAAACATCATGTTCTACAAACACTTACAGTAGAAATCCCACCCACCCCCAAAAAACATCACACAGTGAAATACAGAAAAAAAGGCCTCCCAAATCATTGCACACAAAATTTCAAACAAAAACCAAATGTTGTTACAGAGCAATGACTACTGGAAAAGCAAAGAGCTTACAAATTGTTCTAACAGATTAACTTAAGATTCAAAATAATTCCATACAGGAAACAGAAATGCCAGTGCCTGACAATAGCCTGAACAGGGGTTTCATACAAATGACCTATCTCACAACTCATAAGAAAAGCTCTGCTTGGGCTAGTATGCACTCAGGGCATATTTATCCATGATATAACATCTGCTTCACCGTCACTAAGAACTTCCAAAACTCCTGCTAGCCTAAGAGATGTGGGTAACAAGAAGCACTAGTTTCACTAGTTCCCAAAAATAATTCAGGTTCAGACTATCCAGCCGGAAAAAAAGTTACATGGTTAATTCATCTGGTCAGCAAGAGCCTAAACCATAAAGCAAACTGGGTCAGCATGAGTACAGGAACAGAACCACACTATTCCCTGTGGAAGGAAAGTGTCCCTCAACAGTGCCTCAATAAATTCAGAAACCAATTTTAATAGGTTTTTTTAATATTACTTCCTACAATTTTCAGAAGGAAAAAAAAGGCATTTTGATATTCTCAGTCTTTCTGCAAAATTCTGTTCTACTAAGAAGGGAACCTTCCTCCAAGTAGGCAGCATATTTATCAGCCTTTCATACCCTAGCAAAAAGGAAGTACTATTCTTATCTATTTATGCCCTAAATAATAATTCAGTTTGGTATTTACAGAAGTTCATAACATACATATGCTATGCAGTGAATACAACCCCTATTTACCTTTAGTAGTAATTTATTCAAGTTTTCCGTTTTCTTGAGTCACATTAAGTTGTATCTTTACCTTGGAATTACAGCCAAATGTTAACTATAATAATTTCAGTATAAGCTACTTCTTTCAATAACCCACTCTTCTTGGAAGGATAAAAAAGATTAGACCTCACACTTAACTCACGAGTCACTGGCACAGAAAAACACATGTATACACACAGGTGCAGTCTCAATGGTTTGCATCCAACCATAGATCTAAATCAACAGAAAAATAATGTCTGGAAATAGGCAATCTCTGGCCCTTAAGATACAACTCATGACTTGAAGAGGGCAGAAAATTCTTGCTAGTCTACTAACACTGTTGCTCCTGGGGTAATGCTACACCTGAAGCAAAATCTCCACAAATCCAAACACATATATACTCAAGATCATTTAGATAAGATACTCAGGAACACCTCTGAAATGCCTTTGATGAGTCAGGCTCATTTACCTTTGTCTTCCCACTGCCCTCAAGTATGTCAGAAATCCCTTCCTGATCAGAGCTCTGCCTCTCAAGTAAATCATAACCCATCCCTAAGCTTGAGTGACCTTCACAGAGTTGCAGGGCTTGATTAAAACTGGAACACACTTCTCCATTTTTCCATTGTCACTGCCTAAACCTGCAAGACAACAGGGTAACTTGTGCAACTTGTATTCTCACAGGATTGTTGAGAATATTTAGAACATAAACTGAAAAAAGTTAAAGAGCAAATTTTCAGGGTGGACCATCAAACAGTTCTCCAGCCAAGTCATTCCACACCATTTAAGGTTGTGTCATAAGACAACAGGCCATTTTTAAGAGAAAACAGCAGTAATAGTACACCCCAGGCTCCAGAGAGTTTGACTCTCTCACACCTGCCTTCCAGTTTTATCACTCCATTTTCCTTAGAGCTGAAGAATGCCACATTTGATCACAACAGTACCTAAAATAGAACTCTGGAGTTTGTTTTCTTCTTCAGCTCAGAAAAACAAGCTCGTTAGTGCAATCAACAGAATTCAGCATGGTTTTGGGAGCACCACAGACCCACAAACAGAGCACACACACACCAAGGTACAACACAGTACTATAAGCTCTTTTTAGTACCACCCAAAACCTCAAGGTATAAATCCTCCCCCGAGCAATCAAAATGACGAAAATGTATTAAAGATCCTTTCATTAAAAAAAGACCATACTCAGAGAAAAGCAAACCCAAACTCTACTTACTGCTAACATACCACTGGACATACAAAAACCCCAAAGAAATACCTAGTGACAAACCAGCCCAGTAATCACATGCTGGAATACAGCCTCTGGAAAGACTAAACAGTGCTGCCCACCCTCTGCAGCTCCAACCTGCTGCCCCAGCAACAGGGGAACAAGGGGCCCTCAGACATCAAGGGAGGAGGGGAAAATGTGAAGCTGTAGAGGGAAGAGTAAAAAGGTAATAATGCATTTAAGATTTCAACAAAAGATTTTAAAATAGGAAACAAAACAAACCCAAAAAACAACCACAAAAAGCATGCCGAACCCATGGTGGATTACTCCCAGACCTCCCTGCATCCTACAGCCAATGCTTTCACCTACTAGACAGCTACAAGGGAAAGATTTTAGACTTCCAAAAAGACAAACGTCCCCATCAGCTGCAACTATGGATTTGAAGTCTGGAAAGCTGAAGTATTTCCAGAAGTATTTCAACACTGACTCCAAATAAGCATTCTCTTTCAATAGCAAGGGAACATTCTTGTCTCAGACTTTCTCACCAAAGTACCAGTAAAACTGAACTGATTCTTGGTCAAAAATGTCATAATTAACTCACGCCCACGCCACACGGCAAAAATCTGTTCTGCCTTCAGCAGCTCACATACTACTCAAGAAGAAATTACCCAGGGTATTTTTAAGCATAGCTGCAAGTTACCCAATATTATTAAATTCGCATCTGTTACAGCAAGATTAAAATGGTTTGAGTTGTTTGGGTTTTTTTAAGAATTATTATCCCAGCACTACTTCAAAGATGTAGGATACACAGCAGCATTTGGATGTGCTGCAGTAGAGTTCTTCAAATTATTTTTAAATGGGCCCCTGCCTTAAGTATTCTGCCGATACAGAAGAGCCTCAGTTTGAAACAAACTTTAAAACCACTACTTAGAAACCCAAAAGGAGTGGTTATTTGCTTCATATCCCATAAACTGTAATTTACTATATTAGTAATAGCTAAAACTTTCAGCTTCTGAATTTCTTAAAGTATATACTGTTCCTTATATTCTTTCAGATTCTGCATTTGAAATATTAGTTACCAGAAAGGATTTGGACAATTTGAAACATAAGTTTTGCTTTACAGCTGTTGTTGTTTTCCTTCCTCTCAGCTTCCCAAAGTATACACAGCACTCTCAACCCAGTCTGGAACAGCAGAGATTAAAAAGGTGAGGAACAATTATGTTATAATCCTGCACTTCAGAGAACATCTTAAATAATAGCATAGTGTTAGAATATCAGGTAAGCACCACAGAGTAGCAGATAAGATTGAAGAGTGGGTGTAAAATAGCTCAGCTGCTATTAAGCTGAACATTACATTTACTCTAAACAGCTGGATTTTGAGTCCAGGGTATCTTTGAAGGTATAATATTTCTAATTAAGACTGAAGAAACTTGTATTATACAGGACTCATTATGCATTTTATTACTGCCCATTCTCATTATCCTGCTTAGTTTCTACAAGGTCCAATAACAAGGTATACATTAGCTAAGCCCTGTTTGAAGTAGCTTTAGTGTTCTGTACTCCTAGCACAAAATGTCATGACTCAGATTCATGTAATCAAAACTGCAAACCACTTGCTTCAATATTGTGTAACAATTTCATGATGAAATTGTTTTGCTAATGACCTCCTTAAACTGCAAGCATTGAAAATCAGTATCTTATATTCTTATTATCATTATCAACATAAAACCTGAGCTCAGCTTTGCCTTAAACCCTAAAAGAAGTTTAATAACAAGTCAGGCCTAGTTACCATTCCACGTTTGTGCTCTCCCCCTCCTCCATACATGTCATAAATGCAGAAGGGGAAAACAAAATTTTGATTCACATCAGTGAACCTGAACCAAAAGTAGTTTGGGAATTACAATGAGGGAGCAGTGATGCATTGGAAATCACTCCACCACCCTCGGCAGTTTGGAGAACACAGCTGAGTCACAGAACACAATATGCCACTTAAGCAAACAAAAACAAAAAGCAAACAATCCAAAGCTGGGAAGTGTTTTCCTTCCAATAAAACTGTGGTTCAGGGAGAAGAGATGAAGTTCTCTACCTGTCAGAATTTAATACAGAGGGGACAGCTCCTTTCTAGGAAGTTAAGGGTAAATACATTTGCTAAATATTTTCCTTAAGAATGGAATTAGCCACAGAGCACTTTTTCAGGCAAAGAGACTAGAAAAGTGAGATGCAGTAAGAAAGACAGCACACAGTTCTGCTAAGTCTCCAAAAGCATTAAAAATATAAATTACCTAAAGGCATATTACACCTCTTCAGGAGACAAAAGGTTTAAGACTGAAGCTTTATTTTCACTACTTATTGGAATGTGAAAATGTTTTTCTGGATTACAGAAAACTTCTTAAATATTAAAATAAAAGCTTTATTACCATAGAAACCAATAAGCTGTTTAAAGAATACAGACTCCTAAAATTGTGCTTGCTCTAGCTCAGAGACATGATTTCATATGTGAAAATAAACAGCTATCCTTATAATCAAGAGCTTTAAGTCATTCCTGACAAACAGACATACACCACCAATTTACACTACTAAATTCAAGTCTGGCAAGCTGCTTTTAGCCTGGACTATTCCAAAATCTGTTCACCCCTTCATGAGCCCCTACAAGTGATAAGTGTACACACCCCATCTACCCTCCTGCTATATACCAGAAATATTTTACACTACCTTCATAGAAAACTGTTAGGCCTTGTATAATTTTGTGTTTCTCATTAGGACTATAAAGATGCTTGATTCCCTGGCAAAGCCCATGTTTTTTGCACAGAGCTGTTTCTGCCTCCTTTTAATGCATTACATTTCCAGAAAACCTCAATTCCCAACAAAAGCCAACAGCTGTTATGCCTCTCACTCCTCTGCAACTTGTAACAGGGAAGGAAAAAACCCCGAGCACAGGGCTGTAGATACTTTGCTGCAGCAACAGTAAGCAAAATGCTTATCATAAACACAATTTCTAAACAGTATCTCTTGTAAAGTATTTTTCAATGTAATATTTACAATATACCTGAAGGGAAAACATCTTTGTTCTTTTTTCATCCTAATTATGTAAAAAAAAATTACTTTATAACACAGATTTTAGTCATATAAGGGGAATACGATCAAGTTTAAAATTCTGCTGGTTTTGGAGGTGCTTTAAAAAAAGAACATGAAAAAACAAACACAAATTAGCTGCAGCAATCAGTGTGCCTCTGACTGCAGATTTAGCAGACAAATCTTTGAAGCGCTGAAAGACTGACTTTGGAAGAAAGCACATCTTGGACTGGCAACTTTCAACGTCTTCTAAATTTGATTCGAACCAACAAAACAAAGCAGAGGAAAAAAAACCACTAAGGCAAACCACACATTTCTGAGCAGCCCCAAGCAGTGCTGCCAGACTCTGAATGGCATGCGAGCTGAGTCAGGCTTCTACTTTCCACTAGTAAAAGCTACATAATTTTAAGCTCCGGCAATACCTTCTACCTTTAGAAACTTAGTTTTAAAGCAAAACTAGGAAAAAAAATCCTTCCAGTGTTAAGGATTTCAACTAAAAACATTAAAAATATAAAAGTCAGCAGCGGCCTGCCCCCTTACTGCTTTATCTGTGGACAGAGTAGACAAGTATCAATGCCCAACCATGATTAAACATTTCCTCTTGGTATCCAACAATTACTGACTATATGTACATTTGCAAAGAGAGGAAAACATAATTTCCAACAAAAATGGGTTTCTGCCAGAGAGTGAATTATTGTAAGGAGTTCAGTGGGTCACTGGCGCCAAAGCAATGACTGCTCCTCCAGAGCTCCAGCACAGCACTCACTCACACCGCCACTCAGCCGGGGGACTGACACCACTTATTAATGGCTTTGCTCCCACCAGGAGAGCTTATCACACCAACAGGAGGGTCCCTCCTCTTTCTCCCCACCTGCACCACCTTTATTTTTATGCACAGTTCAAACTGCATTACCTTACTGCTGGGTCAGACACTGACAACCCAGCAAGTCTCAGACCTGAAGACACTGCTCAGAGCCTGAACTTCCTCAACTTCAGGCATTCCTCACCTGCTACACAAAAGGCACATCCCAGGGAAAGGTGACAGCTCAGCTCATCAATGTGAAGGCCATGAGCTGCCTGAGTCCCCCTCCACACTGGTCAGCCAAGTCCTCAGGCTTCTCCAGAGGACACAAAGATGCTGTGGGGACCAAAGCTCAAAAGCAGCCACCAAACCTTCAAGGGAAAAAAACTGAGTTCTGTTTACATAAGACTCAGCTAAATAAATCTGAGCAGATTTGCACATAAAAAACGCTATTGTATGTATCTCAACTGCATTAAGAATAAACAAGAAATATATTTAAGCCTCAAATGTTGAGGTCTAAACAAATTTAGCCATTTTGAGCTTTTAAATAGCAAAAATTTCAGTTCAGGAAAAAAAATGAAGAGTCATCTAGTTCTAAGAAGGGAAAAACAGCAAAACAGAAGTGAAGTGCTACTATAACCTCAGGACAAGAATTCACAACATGAAATACCATTAATGCTTATGCTAGCAAAATTAATTAAAGAAAAAAAAAGGCAGACGACAGTTTGGTAACACCTCTGACTGCCTAGAAGAGGCACATAAATGCTTTAGGCCAAGGACCACATCCCCTTTCAC
>NW_005054314.1:3875370-3878468 GCF_000277835.1 Geospiza fortis
GGAGATTATAAAAAGCATTTACCCCACTCTGAAGACAGCACTAAGCAGACAATCTAATTCCTATGGTTAAGCAAGCATGAAAGGGAAGTGCTTTTAAAGTTACAAACCTTTTCTCGCGTTACACTTCAGCCCATCTGATCTGCTGAAATCTATGCTTACATAAGCTCCACTGTCCAAACCTGAAGTACCATTTTGGAGATGGCAAGCTGGCGCTGTAGTACTCGCCTCACAGCTTAGAGGGTCATCACGTAAATTCAGAGCAATGTAGTTTAAGCCATTCTGAAATCCAGTTGAGGTATCCCTGGACATTTTGTTTTCCTGACCATCAGAAATGTTTTCATCCGGTTTCAACCAAACGTTGTCAAATGAGGCAGAGCTGTGTCTTTTGCTACTGTCAGTAAAGAAAGAGGACGAGGTGGTCACAGTCCCAGCAGAAGAGAACGTTTCTGAACTGTGTCTCCTCCTGCCTTGAGGGTCAGCTCGAATCACTTTCGGTCCTATAGGAGGGTCAGAGCTAGGGACAGAGAAGCTACTGCTACCAGCATATCGATCCACAATGCAGAGTCTATTAACGATGGAAGAAGGACTGTCCATCTTTACAGCACTGTCAGATTCAGTGGCAAATGGCCTTGGTGGTGTTGCTGCCATGTTGAACGTCATCTCAGTGTAGTCATCAGTCCTGTTACTTGCCGTGCTAACACATGCAGCACCAAATGAAAGCCTGGCATAGTCAGGGTTTGGTTGGTTTCTAGGAATACTGGAACTTGCATAAATTGAAATATCTGTTAGAGAGTTCGACAGCTCCTTCGCTGCTTTCGGTGACTGCACATCCAAGTCAACACTCATGTAATCAGAGAGCGGTGACTGCCTGTGGTCACTGCTTGAGCCTAGAGATGATGGAGATCCTTCTGCAGATAAGGAATACGGCGTGTTACTCGCCTTCTCATTAAAATCAATATTGATGTATTCACCAGGACTGGCTGGCTCGGGGGGAACTGTACGATCGTACATCCTGGGGATGGTATTACTCCCTCTCGTACCGAGGGGCAGTCGTGTGGGCCTGGCAGCCCTGCTCTGCCCAAGTCCTTCATCCGAACCCTTCAACACCGGCAATTTAGAGATGCCATTAGCCAGAGTCTCACTGCTAACCCCCTTTACGTTTTCTGGTGCACCATACAAGAGTTTTCCAGGTGAAGACATTGGAACATATTCACTGTGGTCATCATTTTGCCCTGATAACGCCTTAAAACTTCGGGGCAAAGAAAAATATGAACTAAAACCTTTGGAAACAGAAGTGGTATGAATATAATTTGAATCACCGGGGTGCTTTGGAACTGAATTGCCAGGTGACATATCCATATACTCGTTGTTTACAATCTTCTCATTACTTCCTTTAGAAGCAAATCCAGTTAAAGGACTCCGTACAGGTGAAGAGCTGCCCTTTGGAAACATCATCATATAGCCTCGGGAGTCAACCTGAGATGGTGACCAGGAATTGTTAATCTGTTTTGGAACAGACATGCTCTTAGGAGTCATTGGCAAATAATCGCTGGTGCTGGATAGAGAAGATGCGACTCCTGGCATCATTGGCATGTACCCATCATCCCTGGCTTTACTTCTGCTTTGGTTACACACGGAATCAAGGTTAGTGTCACTGTACTCCAATTCATGGTTATCTTTCAATTTTGGTGTTTCTGAGTAAAGTAGTCGTCCATGATTTCCTGCAGAATCTTCATCCAACAAAGCTGTAGTTTGCGTGGTCTTCTGCTGCACTGCCACAGAGGTTGGTTTTGTTAGAGAGTAAGCTCTTTTCCTGAAGCATTTTTCAGCCTCCATATAATCATCTCTTGAGCCATCATCTCCCTGTTGCTTATTCATGGACATGTACTCACTCAGACAGTTCTCCTCTCTGATAGGTGGGGTGTTTCCCAGGGAATCTGGTGTATTACTCCTCACCCTGAAGTACCTGAAATCTCCAGGGCTGGAGCCATACTCATCAGAAGAGATGAATCCCCCATCACTTGGGGAACCACAAACAGATGAGCTAGAAGGCCTGGTCAGCATGTCCGAAGCAGAACCGTGGCCGCTGCTGGAAGAAACACTGATGGGACTTGTGGTGGAGGGAAAATGAGAAACAGGCAGCGAAGCAGACCTGGTGTGGTATGATGAGCTGAAAGCAGCTCTCACGTACCTTCCACTCCCTTCTTGCCGGCCCAAATTCATCCTTGCAGTATTCAGGTGTATCAGACTCCCAGTCACTGACCTAAAAGGTCTAGTCATGGTTCCCTCTCCTTCACTGGAGGTTCTGAAGCGATAGGAGTTGTTGCTTTTGGTGGTAGGAGGAGTGCCTCCAGCAACACTCTCAGTTCTAGATCTTCTCTGCAAGCCTGTCTGGCTGGGGGGCAGGTTGCCCAAGTGCCTTCTGGTGGTGATGAAGGATATGGGATTGGTACCGCTGCCACCACCAGAAGACTGGCTCTTGCTTCGGGGCCTGAACTCTGCAAAGGCCTTTAGAGCTTTCATGGTATCCAGAAAAGTCTCGTGCATATTTTGGGCAACAACCGAATCATCCACTTGCATCCAGAGCTCTCCAGGCCCAATAGAGGCAGATCTGCCCACTTCAATGAAGAAGAAGTTCTCTGAGTGTCCGCAGCGGCGAATATTCATAAGCTGCAAGTGAACAGAGGGCACCTCCGAGTTCAGCTTGACAAGGTGGATGGCCTTGCTGGAGAGACACAACCTATACACTCCAGTGAGGTTTTTCGTTTGTCCCAAGCCTTTGGGCTTCACGTTGACCTGCCACACCTCCTTGAACACGGTGCCAGGCCTCAGGGTGGCCCCGTAGTGCTCATCATCCTCATCCACCTGCTGATCGGCATGGTCCTCCTGCTCCAGGAATCCCCTCTTGCTCTGATTCATGAGCTCGCTGATGGCCTGGTACCAGGCCTCCTGCTCGGCTTCATTCTCGGCCAGCATGGCGAAGTACTCGTCCTTGGTGTACAGGGCGATGATGTGCTTGTGCTTAGCGTCGGCGCGGCGGCTCACGGTGAAGCACTGGTACAGGGGGATGACCCGCTTGGGCGGGGGGCAGCACAGCG
>NW_005054314.1:3879707-3885598 GCF_000277835.1 Geospiza fortis
GGCCGGTGTGAAGGCGGGCGGTGTGAGGGGCTGCGCGTGACTCCCCTCAGGGCGCCATATGCCACCTCGGGGCTCTGCTTCACTCGCCCTCACGGACCCCACAGATCTTCTCAGCCTTTAGAACCCACTCACAATACCCACAGACTCTGTCATAGCCCCCACACAGCCCCTCAAAACTCTCACAGGCTCTCATAGCCCCCCTCAAAGCCCTCACAGATTCTCTCATAGCCTCCTCAGGATCCTCACAAGCCCCCACAACACCCTCAGAATCCTCACAGCCCCCTCATGCCCCGCTTCCTGCGCTGGCAGTGGCAGCGCAGTGTTGGTGACGTGCAGCGGGTTGTTTATTTTCGAATCGCTGCTGTGTCACCCTTGTCTCGGGTGCGGGATTGCCCGCCGCCAGTCGCAGTGGGGTGACAATCCGCGTTACTCCTGTGACCGCTGTGCAGTCATTGCCTGTGGGATCCGAGTAAGCCACTAACATAATTCCTAGGGTTTAGGTCAAAATACAAAGAGTGAAGAGCAAATTTATTCTGTTTCACGGTTAATGGGCATTTCTGTGACGTAAAAATCTCCGCTCCCTTTAGATGAATTGCATTGATAAAATACAGCGCTGGATGTTATTACATGTACGCCTGCCCCACCATTTCAGAGGCAATGTGGGAGGGTGGGGAGCTACTTCCAGTCCTCTCTCCACTTCCCCAACACTTTCTTCCTCTGGTAATAAATTCCTCCTTTTGCCCGCTCGCCAATGTCCTGACATAGGACTCTGTCCAGGTTGTGGGCAGAGCACACGGCGGGTCGGTGACAGCCCTGAACCAGAGCCATGTTCCTGTGCTATGGTGTGGGGTGCGTAAACTGCAGGGCAGGGCAGGGTGTTGGCCACGGATGCTGTTCCTGGTGCCTTCTCACTCCTAATAAAAGCGTCCCTGCCAAAGGTACGTTTTATTTGAGTTAGGAGACTGGTATTTGTGTACCAGTCATGTCAAGTGTAAAAATAATCCTTTTCCTGTAATACAACAGGAAAGATAATTTCCCTAGCCAGTAATTTTGACCACATGTCTCTTTACTTTCTGTCTTGATTTGCTTTCAAGGTCATTCTTGGACTCCCTCCCCTATGATTCATTATGAGATGACAACTCTCAACAATTCCTGACACCACTTCCATCACCCACTTGTTTTGTTTTGGGATAAATAGCTCTATGTTTTCTTTCATTCTCCCTTTCAGGTGTGGGAAAAGATATTTTTTTGAAGCCCAGTAGCTCAGTTTGAAAGCTGACATGCCAAGCCTTGTACTTGCCATATTGATTGTTCATGTCTCATTGTTTTTCATAATTCTCTATTCACTGGCTGCTCACAGTGTTGAAGCTGCACTCTTTTTGGTTTATGTTTTTACATCATCTTACATGGCATATTCCTGTACATGATTAGCGGTCCTAAGAGTTATGGCAGTACAGTAAATAGGTTGTAACTACAGAAATGTATTTATTCCCAAAACAAGAATTATTAACACTAGAAAACTGAGATTAAATATAGTTTTTAAAGCCATTCAGACATGTTGGCACAAAAATACTCAACTAAACTCTCCATTAGTTAATGGTGTCATGAATTAACTGTATGATTATATTGCATTATATTGTTAATAGCCCTTAGTAGAATTAAACTGGTTTCTGAAGATGAATTCCTTTTACTTTTCATTCTTTTCTACCTGGTCTGTCAGTTGGGTGAGGCTGAGATTTCCATAATTGTTTGGGTTTCATTCTGTACTTTTACATGAAAATTTAAAGTGGTTTTAAATGTATAGAGCAAGGTGAACTTTGTTCATTGCATGCTTAGTTGGGCTGGTTGCTGAAGGATATACATGGGAAGAAGAAAGGAAAACTTTTGAAAGAAAGGGCTTGGGTTCTTTTTTTGTTTATTTTTTTTTTAGTCATCAACCTCTGGGCTTGCTTGACAGTAACTATGGATATCTGTCCCTGTAAGAAGAAACGTATCACTGTTTCTGGTCTCTTTAAAGTCCTTTGCTCTTACATTGCACTTCCAGTGCTTTTGCTAGGGAGTTGAGAAAGCCACCTATGCATTATTAAGTCATGCAGAATTTTGGGGTGGTGGACACATGTGATCAGACCCGCAGGGACCTGCAGAAACAGAATTATTAGAAATGGATTTTTCCACTGGGTTCTCTCTGGCTTAAAAGGAGTGCTTAGCATTCCTGAAAACTTAATTTGTTCCTGTTTTCCTATGTGACTACTAAAAACTGCTTACCGAAAGTACAAGCTAATCTGTAATTTGCATACTCCTTCTCAACTTTCATCAGTAGAAAGAACAACTATTTGTTTTCTCTCTCTTTGAATATATATTGTTTAGAGTCTTCTGTGCAGTTGTGGAATCGAAATTATTGGTTTCCCGTAGTAATGATTTTTTATTTTTGTAGCTTATATAAAACATTTAAGTATACCTGTTAGTGTACTATACCCTTCCATTACTGACATAATTGTCTGGCTATGGGATTGGATCTAATTTTACTCCCTTTTTTGTCACAAATGATTGTAACTTTCACAAACTTCTGTAGGTTTCTTTCTTACTGTTTCTCTGGCTACTTGTCTGGCACATAGCCATAGTTCACTTTGTAAAATCACTGCTCCCCTTTTTATATAGAATCAGCTTTATATTCTTCACTTTTGTTTACAGAAACCAACACAGCCTGTGTATGAAATATTTCCTTAGCTGTGGGTGCATTGTCTTTCAGAAACTAAAGAGAAATCAACATCCCCTCCACATGTCTCTTGATCTTCACCAGACTTGAAGAACCTGTAGTTCTTAGAGCTGGAGGTATGTTTGCTTTGTGTTTCATGTATTTTCTCTTTCTACCCTACCAACTGTCTGCATGAAGCAGGCACTGTCAAAGGCCAAAAATTTGAAACCATTTGTTTCATTACAGTTTCCACAAGTGGCTATAATGGGTGTAATATAAAGCAATTGAGCTATTGGTAGTCATGTTGTTGACCCAAGTGGAGGGCCAAATATGTCATCTGTGGCTGAAGCACTGAGGAACAAGGAATGGGTTCCTGCAGGGATCTCTGAAATTCCACAAGGAGTGATATTATTAATTTAGTTAAGATATAAGAAGTAAATGGTTTTGGATGTGATGTTGCATGATTTATTGCTCATTTATTCTAGTTACAACAGCCTATCTTATGCCCATCCTCAGTTACATCTACAGGAGTAATTACCCAATAAAAAACAGAAAGGAAATCAGTTTTGTTGAGTAGTAAAACACAATCCTGGCTCAGTCCTGCTTGTGACATGTTCATAAAAGAAAAGGAACTGGAGAAATTACCTCTGTAGAAATTTAGAATAAAAATATCCCAGAAGTATTTAGCAACCAAAGGATGTTAAGTGAAAGGTAAGATTCACAGTTTTTAATTGTATGTGTTACATTTTCACCATTCATATATTTCTATACATTTGTGCAAAATGTAATTCATAATGTGTATTTATGGCCCAAATTCTTCCCTCATTTTTACTTTACATCTCCAGAGTAGCCTGCTCTCATTAACATCTTAGCAGTTCTGCTCTCACAGCAGGTCATACAGTGATTTTTGCAAGAGGCAAAGTTAGCTCACAAAATCAAAGGGAGCAATGGTTTCAAATTACCAGTTAGCATGGGTCATTCTGCAGATGCAGAAGTGTCCCTGTCCCCTGTATATCAATAGAAAATGAAGAAGTGAAACTATTGTGCCATTTCTTAACCAAGATCCAGAGGAGAGTAACACCCTGTGTTTAAGGTACAGATAGGGAGTTCTAAGTTGTCACTTCAGTTTGCAGCAGGCTTGCCCTACTTCTACCTTGTTTCCATCCCTTGGTCATTTAATGGAAGAAAGAGTTCCTCCCTTTCTCAAAAGAGAAAGATAAAATATATCTCTTCTTTTAGCAATAAAATCTGTTTGTGACAAAGAACCTCACACATTTTGGTATCAAGGTTACATAAAATTTTTGTAAAGCCAGCCTGAGGTTGGCTTTCCTTCATCCCTATGTTTGTGTAGAATCCACTGTGTTTAAAGAGTCCTCTACACATGCATCTCCCAGCATAAGCTACATGGGGTCTTATTTCTTTCATCCTTGCTGTGTTGAAATACGATTCTGGAACCTTCACAGCAATTGTGGTGATGCTCACTTATGAAAATGTACAGATTTGAATTTAAGATTTTTCAGGCACAAAGATTAAAGGCAGACATATTAAAAAGTTCCCAGTTTGAGGGAGCTGTGGGTGCTCAGCACCTCTCTGATAATGAGGATTTGGTTGTTTATTTGTTCCATTATACTCCTTTCACCATCTATCTAATCCTATCACATCATTGTCTACAGAAATACTCAGACTCTTGGTTTCTTTACTGTTTTGTATAATTGGGGATGGTGTCACCACGCAGTGAAAAGAGCCACAGAATGCTGTTTTTCAAAGGCATACACTCACATTTGCACAACGTTTTCTCACTGGGTCATGAATGAATAGTAAGATTATTCTGCCTGTTTGTTTTCCTGTTGATGGATAGTTGCTGTTTGGGATACACAGATTTAGGATTATGTGTGATATTATGCAACTCTGCTACTGAAAGAAACATAAATGTACCCTTTTGCTATACACACTTTGGCCATATGTCCAGGTCATTAAGGCAGGGAAACTACTAAAGCAACCAGACTCTTATTCACTAATTTCCCAGATTGTCTTTGAAGAATAGCAGAGTGGAACAGAAACTAAAGATATCCTTTATATAACTGGAAATGAAAATGGTATCATTAATATTAGTTCTTAACTATTCATGGTATTCTGTTTTTGTAAATCAAAATAATTTTTTTCCAGACTGAGTGCAAACGAACCTTTCCTATTACCTTCTTTGCAGTGCATCCTATCTACCAAAAGGTGTTTTACATCAATTAGCCAGTATGTCTTTCATTCTTTGATTTTGAAAAATTATTAGCAGAAGTAAATGCCCTCTAGATAGTTTATAAATGAGAACTTTGCGCTTTTTGCACAAGTTTGATGAATCCTGGAATCCATCCTCATTGCCTGAGTAAGAAAAATCTGGGACTGTTTGGAGAGAGACTGACATGACTTGGAGAAGGGAGTCTGCTGCTGGGTGCTGATTGCCCACTGTTTGCTGGTTGTTGGCAATGGAGTCAGAATTCCAGGCAATGCCTCTGCAGGTGCCACAGGCAAAGATGAGGATCGCTACTCTGACTGGAACTGAGCCAGTTCTGTAGATATGACTGCCAGAGAAGGCACTGTGCTGTTCACTGCCACTAAAGACTGGCCTGATAGACTGTGTCACCAGGGTTTATAGTACTAGTAGCAATCTGTAGCAACACCAGTGTTAATTTCATCTTCCCCCACCAAAAAAAGAAAGGCTTTTTTGATGCCCAAACAGGGACATGAGGAATTTGAGATATGGACAGAGGAAAAGGTAACGGACAAGATATGGATGAACAATGCTAGAGAGGGAAGAGCAGAATGACTGTGGAGCATTTTGGTAGTTGTAATTGTGGTGAAGGAATGAGGGAAGTATTGTCTGTAACTTTTGTTGGTGTTGATGTTATTTTGATTTTGGTGCAGGGAATTCTTTTTGTTGATGTAAGTGAAGTTTGTGATGAATGTGTATTTTAATGATAATTCTTAAACATATGGTACCCAGAGGTGAGGGATGGAATGTGTTTGGTTTCTGGCAGAGGCAGTGTGGTGTTGGTGACGTGCAGTGGGTTGTTTATTTTGGTAGGGTTGGGTAGCTGGGCCTAGGGGCTACAGGGGTGGCTCCTGTGAGCAGCTGCCAGGAGATGCCCCATCCCCAGCACAGCCAATGCCAGGCTACGCGGTGCTAGCGCCTCAGGGATGATGT
>NW_005054314.1:3885812-3902958 GCF_000277835.1 Geospiza fortis
CTTCGTACCCGTCCTTGGGAGGGCGCCTCCGGACCCGCGGGGGGACGGACAGACAGACGGACGGACGGCGCGCCCCTCCTGGCACTCCCGGAGCGAGCTTCAGGGAGTGCCCCTGGCTGTGGGAATGCCGTGAGCTCCAGAGAACCCGTAATTTCCGCTTCCCGAAGGTGCGGCGAAAATACCTTCATCTTCTGTAAGGAATGATTTTACATGTGTACCGTGACACCACAGACATCTCGGACAACACATACCAAATGCGCTGCTTTACTGTCTGACGTCATTAGCAGAGAGTGGTTGCCTTTTTGATAGTATATATGAGTCTTGTTTAATTATTGCAAAGGGAATTAGTGCTCAGTGCTTTGGTGCCCCTCAGAAAGTCAGTGCTTGCCTGACACACTTGGGAACACAGGGTGAGGTGGATCTGTTCCAGGATGGGACAAAACGTGGCCGTGCCCGTTTGGAGCAGCTCAGTGAGAAGTTGTGACTCAGAGGCATCCTCTGAATCATATTTCCCCTGAGCTGTAGCATTGCAAAAGTGGGGAGTGTGCCATCAGACCCTGCCAGATGGAGCACGTTCCTTCCTTCATGTCCAGCCAGTTCCCTGTGCTGACACAGAAGGGAGCAGAATGACGATTATGTTTGCTTCTGACCCAAATTCCCCCCACTTCTCCACTTGCTCATGGAAGGAAATAATTTCTCTTCGAGGTTGGCTCATTAATTTAGTGCCCTTAGCACAGCTTTGAGGAAGGGTCTTCCATGCAGAAGTCTGTGACCATCAGATGCCGAGTATAGTTTATCTGCTCACGTGTAGGTAGGTGAGACATTCTGCTCGTCAGCTCTGAAACTAGTGCTTGTTCCTTGGACGCTCACTTTTCATCCTATAGGGAGCAAATCTGTCACAGTGAGAGAAGATATCAGCAATGCATACATGACTTGCAAAGGACCATTCAAGTTTGATTCCCAGCAGACTTGGCAATAATCACCAACCAATATGATTAGACAAATCTGAGTTCTTATGCATTTTTTTAAGCAAACAAATTGCACTCATATGGAAACCAACAAAAATCCACTTTTTGCCAGTCAAATTTAAGAATTAAGGTTAGCCAAATCAAAAAATCAGCAAATCAGCTAATTAAGCTCTGCAATGACTTCTAACAGATTCAGGCAGCAGATTTAGCAGATGAGAAGTGATTTATCTGTAAATAAAATTGAGATTAAAGTGCTCGTTTGTTAATATTAGATCAGCTAGCAATGCAAAGTTCTGTTGTTCTTGATGTCTAAAGAGGTTAATGATTCTTGTAGCCAAACACTGAGAATTCCTACTTTGGGAACAACAGGCATTCTTTGTGAAGCCTAGGAGTAAATAGCATTTTTTTATTTCTTGGTTTATGAAGAAGGAGAAACTATAATAAATAGTATAGTGTGTATTGAAATAGGTTATTTCAATGTTAAAAATCTATACTTTTCTAGTAAAATTTTCCGAGGACTTTACCTGAATCATTTACTTAAGGGATAAATTATGCCCTTGTCAATGCATAAGGAAATACCAATTGCTCAGTTTAGCTTGTTTTTACGTTCTTCTCTTTGGACCCATGTGAAAGCATTAATAGAGGTGAGTAGTTCAGAGAAATGTCACAGTTTCTTCTATGCCGTCTCTTGTGGGTTTTTTCCCCAAAAAGCATTAGGATGGTATTGCTGTCTAGGGAGACAGTTTGGGTTAGTGTATTTGTTAAGTTTAAAGTTTACATTTATAGATTAAAACAAAAAACAAAGTAAACCTTTTGATGTCTAGATTTTTTTTATCTCTGACATAATGAATTAAGAGCACAGCTCGACTGATTGTTCAGTATACTCAGAGCTTAATAAACTCAGCCTGCTAACCCTGAAATTTCTCCTTGTAATGAAAAAATATAAATCAATATTCACACAGTTCTAATTTCTTTCATTGTCAAACCCAGTCATATACTGGAGAAGGTTGACCTAGTCAATCATTTGCTCAGATACAAACTGTTTTTCTTTCAGGAATTTGCACTGAAGTTACCTGCACCATTTGAAGCTGTACCCAGGTACTTGATGTGCAACAATTTACAGCTGACTCAGAGCAGCTCAGTGCAAAAAAACAAAGTGACTAATCTCTTTGTAGAACTGAGGCTTTGCAACGTTGCTCTGAGTCATCATGACAGCTCAAAGTGCCTTGACTTAGTTCAGAAATAAATAGATTTAAACAGAGCACTCGGTTTCAAAACAAACATTACTTCTGGACCTTGTTAACCCCATTTTACAGCAAAGGGTCACTGATATGCAGGGTAATTCCAAATCTCCAGAAGACTATCAAAGTGGAGCCCAAGAAGTTAAAGGAAAATATGGATGAAAGAAGGAAGGCAAAAATATTTTCTTACTAATTAAGAGTGCCACACAAAGAGAGTGGGAGCAGTCATTTGCCTAATAGAAAGAATGGAACTGAAAGAATAACATGGGAATTGGTGGCATTAGAATATGTAGGAAGAGGTAAGGGAGATATTAAAAAGTTTGCCTGTTCCATACATATTTTAGCCACTCTTAATTATTCCTTTGCATTCTAAGATCAAATAAATAAATAACTAACTAAACTAAACAACAACATTAATCCTATGTTATTTGGCAATTCTCTTTGTGTTACAAATTAATGATCCTCTTATCTTTATGCTGCTATCTTAAGGGTAAATATTAGTACAAGTGGAGCCAGAATCTCTTCTGAAATGGATAAGTGGTTTGTGACTTTGTTTTCTAGAGCTGCTTTGCCTCAGTGAACAGGAGTTCAGGTTTGCCAATGGGTCTGTTTAGTAATGTCCTGTATCCATGCACAAGGCACCTTCACTGGGGAGCAAGTATTTCAGGACAGAAAAGAGCATTCATATACAACTTAAAAATTATAGATATCTAAATTAATAGATTTAGTCATTGAATATATTATATAGGGCTTGAGGTAATAATTTGGTTTCTTACACATATACCAATACATCTCTGTAATTAATTTATATATAGGTATTGAAAAAGATTTTTATAATAATAGTCTCATTTACTGTCTCATTTCATACAGGCTGCAATTGCTGCAATAGTGGGAAAGGTACATAAATCTAACAAAACTTCAGATATGAGCAATGTGTGGTTCTTTGAGTCACAAAATTAGCAAGAGGTAACATGTTCATTAATGTTAAGAAAGGATGTTTGTTTAAATGCTTTTTTGCTTGAGGAAGGATCATGTATTATCTCAGAAACTGAGCAGATTTGGGCCCAGTCTGTACTTGAATGGAAGATGTGTAATAAAAATTCATCATATTACGAGAAAGGACCGTGGTTGGGTTTGGTGGTTATTGCTGAGTCAGTCCCTGCTCTGGTGGGAAGGAAACATTTCGGAGCTGGAATTGCATCCCAGAGTAATTCAGTGGTTAGGTTAAATTAGGATCCACACTGTGTGGCATTACATTTAGGAAAGCTCTTTTCTTGAATTTTCAGCTGTATTCCCATAACAACAGGAAACGTGCAAAGTTTGACAGTATTAAAATAATGTAATACAGTATAAAATAAAATAAAATAAAATAAAATAATGGGATAAAGTATTAGAATAATGTAAATATACATCATGTATTATTAATTATTGATACCTTTCGTTTTGTCTTCAGCATAAGTCAGTAGCACAACATGGTCCTCATTACAATTTCTCTGTCTGCTGATCTCTTTGTTGCTTATAGATTTTTTTACTTGTAAAAAAAAGTAGAGGAAAATTGATAAATTTTTTTTTAATCAGTAAATGTTAATTGTATCACATCTACAGTACAAATATAAACCTCATAAATGATGCTTCAGATGAGCTGAAAATAAGAAATTGTAGAAAACTGAGATGGGAAGATAAAGATAAAAGGACAGTAATGGTAGCACTGACAAAAATCTGCTGGCATTTGTACAGAATAAATTAAAAAAAAATTAAAGCCTGTTAGTTCATAAGATCATAAAATACAAGAAATACAGACCTTTGCAAGGAGAGTATAATCATTGCACTTTTGAAATTGCATTCTTTCTGAAGCAAAATTTCCTCCAAATCTGACAATTAGGGTATTATGTAAAATTCACCTTTGTGGATACACTTTTAGATAGTTGTTTTTATGAGATTGAATTTGACTTTTTTCTTGTTTTTCCAAAGCTGCTTTGGAATCCATAAGATTTAATTTCTGTTGATGGTTCACTCTGTCATTGATGTAGCTATCAACATTTCACACACAAAAAAATAGAGAGATTAATTTAACATTGACATTGCTGAAGATAAAAGGGAAAGTTAATTTTTGAAATTTGGGAAAATAAAATATACATGGAAATTCTCACTATAAAATCCTTTCCTCCATTCCTGTTTATTTTGCTGCTATCAATTAATTCAAAACCCTTTTATCTTTATCCAGTAATCTGGTGTTTCTGCTCAGCTGAGAAACACATCCTCTGCTGTTTCATTACAGTTTCTGTCTTGAAATCACCTTTTCAGTCCTTGTCAGAGTGAATTCCCTGTTATTGGGTCCATGAGACACCTGGCCCTGCTGGGGGTCTGGGGCTGAAAAGCACTCACTGGGCAGGAATTTGGCTTTTAGTTACACGAGACTGAACTCTGGGATCCAGAAAGCTGCTGGCTCTGGAAATTACCCCATTTATGAACCTGTGTTGCACTTTAGATTAGAAGCCAAAAAATACTATAATGGCTACAAGGTCTGCAAAGTAGCTTGCCTGCTTTGGGAATAAGATTTAAACGTCATTAATGAAGTTAGCGTTATTATCTATCATGAATCTGAAGATTGAAAAAACAGAACAGTGTTTCATAATGTCTTTGGGGAATAGTCTGACAAATAGATCTGCAATTAGGGATCATTTCCTGACGGCTTTGGTGTTTTCTGGAAAGATTGTGTAATCTTGATAATGAGTTGTTGGATTATATTCACACTTAAATCACTTAAACTATCTTTGCCTCTTGTGTGGAAAAAGAAACGAGGTATTTTTAGAGGGGTTTTGATGTGTTTCCAAATTTTGGGGGTGAAGGAACTTGCTATAGAGTAGAAGAAATGTTACTTTGGGTGGTATTTTTCATAGAAAGTCTTACTCTATTTCATGGGAGAGCTGACAGAGATTAGTTTTCAAATGAGTATCAGATAATATTCTGCAACAACATCAAGTTGTGATATTTTTTAAATAATTGCTGGCTGGAGTAATGAGTAAGTACAGAAAACAAAGACAACTGCGTAAGGCTGCTCGTATTTGCATGGGCGAGCTAAAATACATGTTTAATTGCAATAATTCTCAAAGTTCTTGTAAACAACTATTACATTTCTTAGGTAAACATGGTTGATATTTTTTAATCTAATTATAAATATAAATATTTTTGCTACTCACAGAGTTATTTAAGTTCTCTGCTTGTGTCTACAGTCCTCCACTAGAGCTGCTGGGAGTGGGTGCAGCCTGAACTGGGAAGCCAGGGTGGAGTCCTGTACTTCTGTATGCTTGTTTTCTATCTGCAAGCATTGCAAATAGAATTCTGTCTTATAATTTTAGAGCAAAAAGGGAGGGAAAGTTGTGCTTTCATTGCAAAGAAGTTACTTACAGGATGACTAACTTCCTTGTGAGACTCATCCTTAGCTGCATAGTAAATCTAGAGCAGCTTTGTGGAAAGTAAGTTCACTTGACAGAGACAGGAATAACTTTGAAATTTATATTTATGTTGCATTAAAAGTTTTGTATCTTGAAACTGGATGTTTCTGTCAGTTTGTCACCTGCCTTATCTCTGAGCTTTGGTGCCTTCACACAAACATGATAGTGTGTGCTTTTTGTAGGATCATATTTGTGAAATTATTTCTTGATTGATGTTACAGGAAATATTTCTAAAAGTTTGACAAGCTCCAACTGGTTAGGATCTCAAAGCACTGATAGCTGGTGATGTCTAAACCTGCTTTGCTGAAAGTCAGCTATAAATTTATTCAGAACTGAAGAATAGGTGACAAAGACTAACTTTTTGATTCCAATACAGTAGGAAAACCTTCCCTGTAAAATCTCAGATAAGAACTGTATTTTTCACAAGTATCTTCTAAAACTTTTTACACCTATGGATATTTGCGTATATGAAGTCTGAACTTGTTTGTCTAAAGTCTTATGCAAAAATTGGTGCACTCAGTATTTCCATAACTGGATGGAAATGTTTTTGGGCTTGATGTTGAATCTATAGAATGCTAAAATAATTGGTTATGGTCTGTCTGTACAAATTGGAATGTTTGTGAATATGTAACAATTGATGCATGAAAATATTAAGATGAAATTGCATTTAGATGTTAGACTTAGGTATTTAGAATTGTAAAAAGGAAAGATAGATGTTTTGGTAAGTGGCTTTATTTTGTCTGTGACCCCATGCATTTAGGGTTTAATTTGAAAGGGTTAAGGGTGTTAGAGCCTTCCTGCAAGCAGAAGCAAGTAACAGTGCCAAGGATTTATAAATTTCTCTAAATTTTAAAGCATCTAACAGAGCTTTTCTTCTGTCTTGCCAGAAAAGGCAAGATTTTGACCCTTTGGCAGGATCTTGAATGAGAGAGACTCCCCTTCTGAGCATTACCTGACCGAGAGGTGCTGACACCGTTGAGTCAACACAACTGTCCTGGCTTGTTTTTTAAATATTTGTAGGGAGTTCACAGGTGATAAGCTGGCAACCAAGCTAGAGGCTGTAGAAATGTATTGTTTGTGAACTTGTGTCTCACATGCAAGAACAAGGCTTTGTCGCAATAACAGTGGGCAGAGTTCATGAGTCAATAATCTGGGCAGGAGTGCAGCCTGCTGTAGGCACAGGACAGCAGCAGTGCTCCAGGAGTCAACTGCTTGCTTTTTTGTAAAATAGTTCAGAATTTGCAAGAGTAACTGAATCCAGAAGCAAAATTTCTTTATAACTAAAAAATAAAAAAGTCTCTTTTTTATTAACTAAAACTGGATGTTTACACCAAGGCAACAATATTTTTATCTATCATGGCCTGTTTCCACTGGCTCTGTAACAACAATAAAGTGATGAGAAATATGCTAGTTAAAGTTCCATAGAATCCAGGCTGGTTTTACTCATGCATATACTCTCAAACATAAATAATTATATAAAAAATTGGAAAAAAACTTAATTATGAAAATATGTTAGCAATATGTAAGAATGTTGTAAACTTTATGGAACAGTTTTTATCCAGAAAAAACTGCGGCTGAATGGTTTTATGATCCTTTATAGACAATAATAGATCTACTGAAATTAATATAAACTAAACGGTAAACTAAAATCACGTCAATATAAAAATTTAAGTCAACAGAGATCCTTGATTTTTAATTTCCTTTTGTGTTCCATGTAAAGATGGACAAATCTAATTTTGAGAGGGTCCTGTTTGGGAGATCCTATCTCATATTCTGTGGATGTCTAGAGAACTCAGCATTTACACCTTATAAAGTGAATTTAATTCACAAAGCTGATGTGCTCAGCTCAGACATGCTGGTAGGATCAGTCCGTTCAAAATATTTAAGTGTATTTTATTACCAATTACTTTTCCAATAGGTCAGCTGTATCAAAGCACTATTTGCCTAATGGTGAACTGAATAAGTAATTTATTGTCAGTTGATAGAAAAGAGTGGCATTTCAAATTCTGTATTTATCTTGCATTCCATCACTGGAATGAAAAATGTTATATTAATATATATTAAATATATTTAATGTTATGCTAGTATGTTTATAATTGATAAAGTAGAAAATATTTGTGTCTCATCTTGAGGAAAACTGAACTTTTGTTTTTGCAGAAAGAGGATACAGGTCCCTAATTATAATAACATATTTCGTCTTTCTTCCATCCTATTGGCAAGTAATGATCATTTCTGTTTTCATACAATTTATTAACTTTCAGATTATCATTTATCTGATTACAGAGCAAACTGTTTACAGTTAAAACATTTAGGCTAAAATCAGTTGCAGGTAATTTTAGTTGTATTTTAACAGACTACTTGTTGTAATTAACTGTAAATAGTGGCTTACTGTAAAAAGTGTTACATGTTTCTTGAAATACTTTTTCCTTTTTTCTTTGCTTGAAACTAAACTGTTAACACTGTATATTTTCAGTTTTGAAAACTAAAACAGTTTATAGATTTATTCACTGTGAATTGATATAGGAAGGGAGAAAGAACTTACTGTGGTATTTTCTTGCCTGTCTTTTCTAGAAAGGGATAAAAAAATTATCCCTTCTAGAAAGGGATAAAAAAATTATTACATTTCTAGGTAGAAATTCATAATTCTTGATTTCTTTTTTACTTCTGTAGCAATTTAGCAGGAACAGTAAATAAAGGCAATCTTTTGATATATGAGGCATAACATTTTTTGACTAATTAGTCACAAGTCATCAGCCATGACTCTTTATGATCTGCCATTTTAGTTGGAATCCCACAATAGGCAAAATTTTTACCAACTAAATTACTAAATTTACTGCAAAGATTCAGAAACAGACTCTAGATTGATTTTAATATTCAGTTGCCCTAGCACTTCAGAAAATATATTAAAATACAAGAGCTAATCCATGGAGTTATTGGTAAGCAGCCAGCTCCAGTACTAACACAAGTGGGTAGAAATAAAGCCAGACAAGCAGGAGAGGTGAGTCAGGTATGCTGTGCCATACAGCTGGATGAGAGAAGCATGACACAAATGAAATTTTAAAAAATCTAAAAACCTGGCTGGTGAATACTTCCATGTGTTGTGTTTGTCTCCTGTGTTTTCTAATGTCTTTTCACAGTTCATTTACTCATTAATGTAAAAGTAATGGGATATAGAGGATGGCACATGATTGAAATATTAGCATTCTTATGGTGGTGGTTTTTACAGAATGGCCTACCAAGGCTTTTGCTGTTTCCAAAGTCTGTTTAGGAAGCAAATCCATCCTTATTTAAATTGTTATTCTTTCCTGAATACTGCTGGGTTTGCCTGCCGTTGTGTGAATTGATCTAGTTCTCATGATTTCTTTAAAGAATTTACTCTCCTTGGGATGAACACAGCACAGCTTTGGGAAGTTAATTCAGACAGCTGTAAGGCTGGTAGAGCTGAATCAATAGTCCCCCATGTATTTTGATATTTCCTCTTCTTGCAGTGTGATATGAGTTGTAAAAAGTAACCCTGATGAATGGCGTTCCACAGCATATTAGCAATTTTCCTCTCCATTTCATAGTTTTGTGATCACATTTTCTAACAATCAAACCTGGATCATTTTTGCAGGTCATCAGTTTATTTGTTTGCCATTCTCCTCATTCATAAGTAATACTCAGGCATCAAGTATTGGTTTTGTTTGTGCAGCAGGACAGTGCAGCTTTGATATTCAGCCATTCCCATCCTAAAATAACTGTGCACTCATTAAAGATGGTTCAGATTCATCACTTGGTGGCCACTCAGGTCAGGCACCAGCCAGCTGTTCCACTGGTGGGGACTCTGTGGGTGGGACAGGGAAAGGTCGGGGGACAGAGGGAGTTCATGAGTTCCCTTCAACTCTGCCCTTGTAAACAGAGCTTGGTCTGCATACTGATTTCATCGGGCAGCCAATGTCAACACTGACATTTTCAATCTCTTTCTTTTATGTCACATTAGTGGAAAGTGACCTGTTGTGTTTGTGGAAGCTTTGGAATCCCGCAGGAGAAGGATCACTCAGCACCATGGCGGTGTGCCAAGTACAACTTGTTCTGTAGCACAGCGCTAGGAGTTGCATTGGGTACCCTGCCCCTCTGCTGCCGGCTCCTTTCCTTCCTACTCCTGTCTTCTCTCCGCCCATCCTCGGAGGTGGCCCCCGCAGAGCTCAAACGCCGGGCTGCTCTGTCCCTGCGCCGTGCTCAGCGTCTGTCCTGTGCGCTCACCGTGCTCTGATTGGAATAGTTCCTTAAATCTCTAAGTTGTCCAGAAGTCACAAGTTTTGTTCCACAAATGCTAAAAGTGTAAATTACATAAATTTTAATTTTAATTTCTGCTATCCTACTTCTTTGGCCTGTTTTATGAAGTCAGCAATCCTAATATTATCTCAAATTCTACTATAATAATAAATCCATATAATCAATATAGAGTAGTAAGATAATTTAGCCAGTAGAAAAGGGAAGTAGCTTAAATAAGTGTCTTGCAGATAGAAAAGACATAATGTGTGCTAAAAATACAAATGTGTTTGTATTGTTCCAAGAATTCCTGATTAGCAAGAACAAACTGAGGGTACACTAGGATTTACATGAGGAGGTTTGAACTTGAGTAGTAGTAGGAAAGGAGGTACTTGAACCTGTTTTTAAAAAGTGCTTACTGCAGACAGACATCATAAAACAGATTGTCATGCAGAGCAGAGTCATCTGACCTTTGTCCAAGCTCCCAACATCTAAAACTCCTCATGAGCTTGCTTTTAGCTGCAGTTCTCAAATCTGTGGCTATTCTTTGTGGAATAGACCAGGACTGCATATGGAGAATGTAGAATTTTTCTAGGATGAGCAGTGAGACTCAGTCCCAGTGCTCCCCTGCCGCAGGGTACCCACAGACAATGGGACATCTCCATACAGCTGCACTACTGCAGCAGGGCTTACAGAGCTCTGCGGCCTTCCCTGCCAGGAGAGTGAAGCTTCTCCTGCTTTCCCTGTCCTGCTGGGAGAAGTCTGAGACTGACAAATCCCACTGAGGGCCTCACATCATCCCCTGCATCCTTTGGTACTGCAAGAGCAGGGCCCGAGTTAGCTGCAGACACAGGAGGGGAAGGTGGCAGCTGTGGCAGAGGGCAGTGGTGAAGAGTTGAGTGTGTGCTCATATGGTGTCTGTGGCTAAAATTGCACTAGAATAAATTCTGTAAGGCAAGCAGTTGTCTTAAAAATCTGGAGTTGAACAGATTTATATTAAAAGTCAATGTAAAATAAAAGTACTGTACATGTGGAGTAGACTTCCAGAGGAAAGAGAATGAGTATTTGTATAATATGGACATAAATGTGGTTTATACACATTTATGCATAATGTAACTTTCAAGGCCCAGGCAGAAGAGAAGAAAATCCTAATCTGAAAAGAATGATGGAGGTTGGTGTGTCATTTTAAGGAAGGATTGATGGCCTCAGAATTGTTGGAAACAATTTTTACAGATTTCACTTGAATGTCTGACTAAAAGCTTATGGAAATTCATGAGTTTTTCACTGACTAAGCTAAGCATCTTGTAGTACTGCCTGTTCCCATTAGTGGCAAATAATATAAGCTATACATTTCAGTTTAAAAATACCTTTGCATTATTCAATTCTTTCATGCTTTCCTAAATGAGGCAGTAAAAATGCTGAAAAGCTGGAAAGCTTTAAGCAATGTTAGTGCATGTTTCATGTTGCAATTCCAAACACACTCTGTATGTCATTGCATTATTATATGGATATAGCACATTGTCTACTAGAGATGGTTTTTGGGGATCAGCATGTCTTGTAAATATGAGGAATATTGTCAAATTTAAAAAGAAAATCAAAATAATAATTTTAAATATTATCATAATTCTTGCATGCTGATCTGAGCCCTAATATTTAGTCATATTTCTACATCACTGTATAAAGGTAGATTATTTGCAGAGTAGGAAATTTCACAAAATACTGAAGGAAGAAGATAATGATAGAAATTTTTAAAGAGCAAAGCAGCAGAGCAACTGCAGCTGTCAAAGGCTGCAGGATTACAAAAATTGTTGTTTAAAATCAAGAACGCCAAGTGCAGTAAAGAAACAAAATAGTAAAAATGTTGCACTTTGTTATTTTGGACCTATTGTGAAGTTTTTAACAGACCACATAGTCTGCAGAACCTGCAGCAATAAAGACTCTTTTGTAAGGTACGTGGTAAACAGGCTGGACTTTGACTTTTCAGGGAACCCATGTCTAGATATTGCTGGTTAAAATCTCAAGAAAAGGCTCTGTATTTGTCTGAGATTGTAAGGGTCTGTTCATTCTGTAGCTTAAAAATGCTGGACCAGTGTGCCCTGCTGAAACTGAGCACTGAACACATCTTCTGCAAGTGCTTTGTTCCACACAAATCAGAAATCATATAGCAATGATGCTGGGATTTGTATATGGAAGGCAATGGGAAATGCAATATTCATACAGAATAATTTCAATTTTAAAATTTAAAGAATACATTGAGAAATGCAGTGGAGACTAAATGAGAACATAACTTACAATATAGATAGTAATTTCTATTTTTTGCAAAATAGTGATTAAAATTAAGCTATAAAATACAAAACTAAATCAAATTATTGTGAATCCATTGTGTTTCCAGAAAGGGTAAGCTAACTGACAAACTTTCAGTCAAGAATGGAATGTACAGAAACAAATTCTTTAGTTTAATACAGTTTTATTTGGCAGTGGCATGGATTCAGGTCATTAACCTCAATATTTTAAATCATTGGAATGAGAATTTTTCTCAGTCTTCCATGAATACACCCCACTTTTGGGTGATGAGAGAATGTCTGTATAGCTCATACCCAGGTACATCATGTGCATGGAACCAAATATACCCAGGAGGGTCTGGAAAATTAAGCTGGAGCAAAAGGAATGCTTCATCAGGTCTGATTCTGCAGCCACACCTGGCAGGGAACTCTCCTTGAAGTCACACAAATTTTTTGAGATTTGTTGCCCTACTTTTGCAGACTCTGGAGACTTAGGGAAGCATCCAAACTTGCATGTGTTTGGATGAACTGAACTGTTTGATTTCTGAAGGACTCAAACTAGAGGAATGGGTTATTCCTGAATTATGGGAAGCTTGGGTCTAAATTCAAATGCTTATATAACATCGAGTTATAGTGTGTGTGGATAAAAGAATGCCTGTTACAGTGTCTTTAAAGCCAAATTCCTTCATGATCTCAGATTTTGATTGCTCCTGGGCAGTTATAAAGACACACTGTGAGTAGACTGAGGGATTGGAGACCTCCATGGTCCTGGTCAGCAATGTCTCTGCTGCCTCATCCCATATTCAGCAGAGCCACCTGCATTATTGCCTTATCTTGCCAGTGCCCTTGCACTGTCCTGCCTGAGCTGGGCAGGTGCTGCACCAGGGGTGTAATGCAAGAGTCTAACCACAGCCCATAGAAATCACTGGGGTTTGAGTTAAGCTTGAAACCATTTTGTGTTTTAGTTTCCAACCTATAAAATGGAAAGAATTACCACCTTTCTTCAACATTTCCTTCTGTCCTTTTTTAGCTGCATGGTACCTATGAAGATTTGAATTCCAATCTCAATTCAGTCTAGACTCTATGGTAATAAAAACTGATTTTACTAGAAATAAGCTATAATGTATTTACAAGCTTTGTGTCTCTGTTCAGTCAAATACCAAGTTTCAGCTCAACTTTGAGATTGGTCATAACAGCACTGTGTGTTTTCTGCACCCACTGGGATGTGTTTATCAGCAATATTCATTGCAGTTATGTGTACTTGCTTTATTTTTTTACTGTCTCTTTGATCTTTCTCCAAGCTCGCAATTCTGTGACCATTTCTCTTGGTTTTATACCCAAGAGCAAAAGCAAACCAGGAGGAATTTGATTAAATGTTTAGCACAAACTCTTAGATACTGTGTCATTATTAGCAAAAAGCACTTCCCATGAAGCAGAACATTTGCACTGTTAAGTGGATAAAAGTACAATAGAATTCACAGATTTACTTAATATTTTTGAAAGAAATAAAATCCAGTTCTCTGTAGAGATAATGCCATGGGAACTGAAAAAGAGGCAATTTGTCATGTTAATCACAGATGTTACTATACAAATTCTTGTATATAATCTTCTGGTACAAAACTGTATTATAATGATTAAATGCTAAAAGCTTCATTTAAATAACAATAGGGTCAGCTTGCAAGATGATACTCCCCCATCTCATGGATGAAAAGGAAACTGAAATGTAGAATTAAAGCTCTTATTTGCAAAAAAAGATAAATAGATAAATATTCAAAATCTATTAAATATATGAGATCCCATCAGCACCATCTTTCTCCAACTTCCTGCCTCTGGTGCTGTGATCTGTTGTGGCATGGCTCCAGCTTCATTGGGAATCTCTCTGGTGAGATCCTGACCTATGAGCTGTGCTCTGCTGCCTTCATGCTGATATTAACTGCATCCAAATCTTTCCACCTTTCCCACGTAACACTGTTTATTTAATTCATTATGGACATGCTGATACAGTGGATGTAGCAGTCTTATACATTTCATTTATACAATTTCATAGTGCAATTTCATAGCTAGGCTTGTGTTATTAATTAAACTTAGTTGAGTTTCTGAATGATCAACCTTCCAAAATTCAGCCTCTAACTGCTTATAATTGCTCTTAATTTGAAATGTTGGCAGGTAAGTTTAAACATCTTCCTCACCACTTTTTTTCTAAAAATACATTGCCATTACTCACTTTTCCAGTCTGTCAAAGGAAGGACTATAATTAACTTTTTTGACCTAAGCATTATTTGGGAAGCTTAACTAACATGCCACAGTGTCCTTTGTAAGAGAGAATTTTATTAGAGTAAAAACTCAAAGAAAGAGTTAAGGATGAAACTCTGAGTAATTAAAAAATCACCTTCATGAGGAAAGGACTGTAAATAAAGTAGGGGCATAAAGAACTTACTCCCATTGCAGTCTCATAACTGCAAGGGGCCTTGAGCACATGCTTTTTCACTTTTAGGGGCCCTCTACTAACACAAATTAAAACCAGGGCATGCCTTTTCTTAGAACTTGTGCCAGGCATTTTATTTTCATAGGTGTCAATTCTAAAATCATGCTTTCCTCTTACTTATACTTGATGGAGGTGGAAGAAATGAGTGGAGAACTGAACTCTGATTACTTGAATAAAAATGTTAGTCATTTTGGACCATTTTCTTTCCATCCTGCAGGTTCCTGGCTGACCCTTATACATGGAGCTGGGGGTGGGGAACAACACCAGTCTAGACAGAAGAGGCCAACAACTAGTTGTCCACTCAGGTTTCAGATTATAAATGAAAAATGTTCAATTTCTCACAGATGTTTGGCAGCCACTCTGCTTTCACTCTAATCGCAAGCAGGATTTCTTCTGCCTGAAGAATGCAGTGACCAGGAGACATACACAGAATAATGATTCCATCTGCTGTGGCTTAGGTTTATCAAATAAGTTTTTAGAAGTGAGATCACTAGGACTATGGTCTTAGTAAAAATGTATTAACTTATTCAGACCTGTCACATCTTCTTTTAAAATTTGGGGATTCAAATGTTTCTTTCATGTAGAATGAAATTTGTAGAAATTAGTAGATTTGTTCCAGGGATTAATTATGCCTTTAAATGAATACAGAGTGTATCTGTAAAGGCTCTTGAAGGATTAGGAAAAATATAGAGATAAAAACTCTACGAATGCCCAGTTTACAAATAAAGGAATGGGGTTTTTTCTCTGCCACTTAGTTTTAAAAATTACAATCTGAAAACTGAGGCATTAAACACAACATTCTTAATTTCTCTTAGGATACTCAGAGCTTCACAGTTGCCAATTACCATGTCAAATTACAAAAATGTTGTAACTCAAGTTTAAAAACATAGCTCTTTTTTTCCTTTGTTACAGAAGGATTGAACTTAACTAGGTGTTCAAACGCTTAGATCTGGTCTGAGCACAAGCAAAGGTTAGAAACTGTTACTCTTCTGTTTCTGAGCATGGCTGGTTCTAGGTGTTCATAGACAACTTTAGTTTATTTTTCAAAATATAAAATGAGAAAATTTGGAGAAGCATTTTATTTCCTTTACAGTTATCCCAGATGTGAAACAACCCAATGAGTCAAAATCCTGTTGTGGCTCTTACTAGAGGTTCTGTTCTGAGGTGCATTGGGCAATACAAACAGAAACATTACACTTTAAAAGGAAACAGAAATTGTCAGCTGAATAGCAGGAGGAACTTTGTGACAGAGTGACATATTTGATTGTGAAATAGTTTCCCAGAGTAAGTGCTGGAAACAAAATCACTTGGAACATTCAGGAGCTGATGAACAAAATCCACTAGAAATACAAGGGGCCCATAATGCCTTAACAGAGCTAATGGCTGCTTTTTTCAGGATTATCAGGGACTATAATTTATTACTTTGTACAGGAGATATCACATCTCTACAGTATGTAGAGATGAAGTTTCTAGATGCTATCAAAATTCAAATGACATTAAAATAATACTATCTCACGAACCCTTGGGAATGAAACTTACATAAGTTATTCAAAGAAAGGAAAGAACCTGCTGTTCAAAGTTAAGGAACACAAAGGACAACCTGGCAGTTCAGTGCAGCCTCGTAAGGACAGCAGCTCAGGGCTCTGCACACCTGCTTTGGTCCAAGTGGAGCCAAGAGAATTCAGAGATAGGTGGTGGGCATGAAGGAGGGGGAAGTATCTGGGGAGAGGAAAACAGCAGCAGAGGATTGGAACTGCAACAAGAAAAATATAAGAGAACTTAGAGGAGAAGTGGGGATGCACTAACAGGAATGTAGGGGGGCTGGGAAGGGACCTTGGGGTCCTTTCAGCCTGGGGAAGGCACACAGTAAAGCTGCATGAAGGAGCTGCCAAGCTGGGCCTGTGCCTGCACTGATGGCTTCACTGATGCTGCTGCAAGAGAACCTTGCATTCCAGGCTGAGGAGCCATGAGGCAGTCACGAGCTGAGCCTTGTCCATGTGAGGAGAGATCACTCCTCAATGAAATACTTCCCTTTCTGAAGTGAGAATGTGAAATTCAGATTGCACTGAGTGCTGCAAAAGGTCTTCCTGGCAAAGAAATGAGAATGCTACACCAGACTGAGGCTAATTCCATTAGAAAACTGTCTGACAAATTAAATATATCTCAAACTACCACAAAAAACAAGCTATGGAAACTTTCTATTAATCGGGGGGGTATTTTTTAGTTAATGCAACAGTTCAGGACTGATTCTGTAGGTGCAGTAGGATGTGGTATTGTGTATCTTGTGAATCCAGCTGTTGCCTTTGTGCTTGTCCTCAGGAACCAGATAAGTTTGATGATTTGTAGCATTTCTGTACAGGAGCTGTGTCACTGCCCTGGAGCTGCTGCACTTCCTCATGTGTTGGGCTGAGCTCCAATAGGGGATGCAAGAACATTTATGATAAATACTGAAGATTCTGTTAAG
>NW_005054314.1:3902968-3916033 GCF_000277835.1 Geospiza fortis
CACTTTTGGCTGTAGCCCTAGAAATTCTCCTTCATAGGAGAGGTGCAGTGAAGGATTAAATGAGGTCATGCTTTCATCTCCCTGGCACCTACTTCATTCTGGTGTGCAAAGGGCTGATAAGAACAGAGCTCTGTATCAAAAGTGTGTAATGGGGGAAGAGGGAAACCATAAGGGAGAGGTGGGAGGAGAGTTTCAGACCCTTTAGCACCTCCTTCATGGAGAGAGGTCACAGCAGTTCACAGCAGTCAGGCTTCTGAGGAGACCTTTGCTTCATGCTGCTCATGCATGTCCTTCCAGCAGTAAATTACTGGGGGCAGTGGCTGGGAATTTAAATAGCTCAGATACAAACTGTCCCTAACTTGATTTTCCATTGCTTACGTTAATCTTCCATTTTATGAATGAAGGCAGTTGCTCTACCCAGGACAGGAAATCAAATGTATTACTTTTCAAGACAGGATGGCAGAAGTCCAAACACATCTAACAGGGGAAGGAAGCAATATTATCAGCCTTTCTGGCCCAGTGATAAAACCATGGAAGGAAATCATTCAGTTTTAAATGAGGAAAAGGAAGTCTTAGATAAAATTCAGAAGTTGCCTTGGGAGTTTTCATATCACATCAATGAAAAAGTCACATTCAATTAACCAAGCATTCCAGTCTGTATGAAGGGCTTTATTTGTGACATCAAAGCAGAACTATTTACAGTTTGTGACAAGCTTCTCCACAGTGGATCAGTTGACATTTTTCTGGCCTGCCTACTTGGTCAGATACCTTTTCTCTAAGTTCTTCTTTATGAAAAAAAAAACCTGCTGCAGCCACCCTAGGTTTTTTTTGTTCTATTCATGTAATAAAATCAGATTTTTAGTCACCATTGCACTCAGAGTATTTTGACATTTGGCTCTTATTTTTAATTTTAAAAAGCCAATGATTAATATTCAGAGAAAATAGTAAATGCAATTACTTTGGAGCTTTGTACCTAAGATGGTATCTCTGCTGACAGGGTGTCATGCCATATAAAAATAATAGTTTGAGGTAGCAGTATCTCATGAATCGCTGCAGTGTTCATCTTATTCTACATAACAGACTTAACAGTGCCTCATGTTTTCATGTCAGCAAACTAATCTATCACACTGTGATTGCTGTGATAATAGAAAACAAACATAATCCAAAATAAATTAGCAGGATTTAGCAATGTTGGGATTGTTGGAGTAACTCAAGGAAGTCTGGGGGAAAAGAGAGTCTGACATTGTTTCCTTAGGTCTACACTCTGTGATAATTTGATATAGTAAATTTCAGACTAATTCTGGAGATATAGAACTAAATATACATTCAGACAAAATCAAAACACTGTAGCATTTCAATCATATGGGTGGTTACGATTTTGATAAACAGACATTTTTCTTTAGATGCACAGATCCTGGTTAATGCTAAATACCTGTATCTTCCTGCTATATTGATTTTAATTAATGATATTAATGCTCCACAAGTGAAATATACACCTTGTATTTTAATAAATTAAATTCTTACATTTGAACTTCACTAAGAAACTTGAAAGTCTGAGCAAGGCTTGTGGATGCAAGTGTCTTTGTGACTGTTGAGACAAATGGGCACACTGAGTATGCAGACGGCTGGATTATATAAATGGGGAGTATGTGCATGCTTAAAACACACAGAAAGCAATAATCAAAACCACTGCACTCAGTTTTGTATATCCTGAGAGTAAAATGTTTGTTTGCTGTCTCTCTGTGAAATCCAGAAGCATATTCTTGCCAGACTCTCTCAAACTTGGCCATCTATTGAACATTGCTTTGTTATTCCAGAAGATCTGGTATTTAAAATTTCATTTGAATGTATTTGATCTCATCCTTCTATTCTCAGTCTTACAGGTGACAACTGAGGTTACCATTATGGGCAGGAAGTTTGAAGCAAAATTTCTTTTTAAGAATTTAAATGCTTTTCTCTGAAGACAAGAGCAGATTGTCTACATATGTCTAGTAGTAAGCATATAGGGTAAAGAACTGTATGAGATTCCTGCCCTCCTGGAATTAATGCTGTGATAGACACCTGAAAAATGCCTCAGACAGCAGAAAATGTGCTGCTTTCCTACTTATGATTTTTCTGTTCTAATCAGGCTAAGATGGAATTCTGGCTGTTCTACCTGGTTTTTTTTGTTTACTTATTTTAAAGCTTGTTTTGTTATCATGGCCCCCCTATGTGGGTGTTAAACCTGATTTATCAGAGCCCTGTTCGCTGTGACCTTTAAAGTGCAAGATGTTACTGTAGCAAAGTTGGTTTCCCAATAACAGAGAAATGAATCAATTGACATAGCCATGGCCTTTTGCAGCTTGCAGGATTTATGGGGTCATAGGTTCTCTTTGTGCAGGTCTTTTTGCAATTATGCTGCAGGTCAGCAATACAAGAGTTAAGTCAAATTTCAAAATATTGCTCCTCTATCCTTCTCGTGTTACAACATGAAGAGGCAGAGGTGGAACTGCATCATTGAACATCCATCAAGACAAAAAGAAAACTTTAGTTCTTAGTTCTTACAGAATACAGAACAGTTGTTTTCCATCTGTCAAAATGTGATAATTCTGCTTGCTGGTCATTTTTCGGGCAGAAGAGTAGAAACCCAAGTATTCAATCATCTCATGCAATCTCCAGTGGACTCAAAATAAGCTCTACTGGAATGACAAATCCCACAAACCTTGGCCCAGTCAAGTGATTTCCTCTGCTCTAACAAGCTGCTACAAAGTATTTTAACTTTTTTTTGGTACATATTCAGACTGCCTCCCACTTGTGGTTGTCTGTAATTCAGGACACGACACTAAAATGGAGAGAGAACACATCTGGGTATTGTCCAAACAAGCTCAAATAATCCTAGATATGGTATAGAGGAGATCTTTGCATTGTTTATAGGTGCAACATGTCATATACATATATATACATTTATGTGTATATGTGTGTGTTCCCTGATTATTCAGCTTAAACACTGAACAAACTTTGTCATTAAAGTGCTTCTCAAAATACTTTTTTTAAAAAAACCAAAACACAATACAAATTGCACACTGAATTTCTGATTATATGCTTTACCCTTGACTGAAAAAATTTCCCAGCCTCCAAAATACTGATCCTAAAGCAGCCCCTCCTTTGAGTTTGTTTCATTCAGATGTGCACAACCTGTTTCAGTTTTGCTGTTTTTTCAGGCTCAACACAAAAATGTCATTTAGTGTAGCACAGGTTTTAGTCTTCATTTAGGTCAAATTTCAATTGAATCTGACAGTAAGAAATAGGTTAATTGCTTTAGACTCAATTTAACAAGATTTAGCTTTTGTTTAAAAACACTTTTCTTACAGAAAAAAATAACATTCTTTTCTTGGTGAAGGAGGAGGGGTGCTTAGCTTTCAGTATCGCAATAAAAAACCCTTTTATTTTTAATCTTTATAAAGAGACACTCAAATAATAAGGTATTAAATAGTCAATATAAACTTTAGGTAAAACCTACTGTGGTATAATCTTTACAGCTAACAGAAGACTTCTTTCTGAGCCTTTCTTAGAAGCAGCCCAGATAACCTATGGAAGAGACAACAATCTTTTGTTGTCTTTAAAAGATTGCAGTTTTGAAAAAAATACATTTATTTAACATTTCACTTGGGCTCATACAGTCTCACTAATGCTCTGGTTGTGAATAGAACCAAAGATTGGCCCCCTGTCTGCTTCTTTGCACTTCTTGTCCAACTGGGAGGTGAGAAGAAGGAATACAGCAGAGTTCTGGCTCCCCTGGGAGTGTGATTTGCCTGCTCCAGGTCTCAATGAACCAGAGGTTACCCCACAATAATTCATGCTTTCTGCAAGATTATTTTTACCAGGACATTGACTCTTGATAATCAAGTATAACAAATAATAGCTCCAAAACTGGTTATATAGGTAATTTAATCTTTCACATAAATCCTGAAGGTAATCAAACTGTAAAAGAATCCCAAAAACATATTAATAATCCTGATAATTTCCTATTGGACTTCTAATTACCATTAACTTTTGTTTTTTAGAAAGCATGGTTGACTTGTTGGTTTTATTAGAGAGAAACCCATGTAGATTGCTAACTGAAATAAAAGAAATAGGGAAAGTTCAAACATTTACTATATCTTCTGGACTTGTACATAAGAAGTTTTATAATAGGTGTTTCCCAATTTATTGCTTCCTGCAATCATTACTGGAAGAGTTCTGCCAAAGCATTGATGGAACATGTATTATAAAGTATTTGCAGCTTTGAGAGCTAAAGGGAGGGTCATGTTCTGGCTGATTATGGATCTGTTTTACAGGAGAATGTGGCTCTCTCTTCTGAGAAAGCTTAGGCTTTGTTTCCCATCCAAGAAGATATCTAAAAACCAGAAAACCTTTGGAATAACATTTGTGATTAAGAACATATAAAAATGGAAGAAGAGTGAGAAAAGGTTGATGGGGGAGAGAAAAGGGTAGTTTAGCTCCTCTGGCATAGAACAACATGTCTGGATTTTGTCTAGGAAGCAGGTTTGACATTTATACTGTTTATCTCAGTGTGGCATCAGAGAACTGGGTTTCTGTCTGTGTGACTACAGCAAAGTCACTTGTCCTTCCATTCCCACCATAACCTCTTATTTATCTTCATTTAGAATTTCAGTTCCATGGGACTGGAGGCTGTTCATTTGTGCAGTCCTTAAAGCAAAAAATTTCAGATGCAGCCTCTGCATGTTGCTGGAATACCAACATTGATGTTTCTCTTATGCCTCAAAAGAAGTCATTTGATCTTTTGCTGTTATTTCCTCAACTTTAAGATGGGACAGTAACTCACAAGTAGGTTATGGCCAACTGATTATTGCTAATGAAATATGTTTAGTTTCTCAGAGAGCTTTTAAGGAGACCAAAATATTGAGGAAATTACAAATGTATTCCAGTTGGTTTTCTTTCATTCATTCACATAAGCTGTATGATTGACTTAAAAAATGCACTTTTGGTCAATCAGAGAATACTCCATGATTTCGTCTGATCCAAATCAGAGGATCCTCCTCTACCATCCAGGACTGACAGTGAGTAAACAACAGTAGGGTTACCTCAGAAGACAAGGGAGCCCTCTAAGAAGGAAACCCAAACTAGTGTGTGACTTTTCCCAAAGTATACTGGGCAAGCACACCAGAAGCCTGTTCAAATTTCAATCAAGAAAATGAAACTGATTTGTATCAAAGCTAACTCATTTTAGCAATACAAGGCATGCAGAGCTTGGCTGGCAGTCCTGTGATAATATTATCAGAATTGCACAAGGAATGATCCAGTCTTTCATCTCTCAGGAAGCCAAGAATTAGGGAACCTTGCTGTATACTGTTAAGGAATACAGAATTTTAGTGCAGGAAAGTATATGGAGAGGCCAGTGTGGAAGGATAAGAAAAGCCCACTTTTCCCAGGAATCCAATAAATAAAAAGAGAACCTGCAAACTTTTAACATGGATGAAGATTAAAATATTTTTTTCCAAAACATTTTTCCTAGGGAATGGTAATAAGTTCTAACTGTGGATAGAAAGAGGTGCTGGTGAGTGGCCAAGTGGCTTAGTGGACAGTGGGAGTGTATAAGTAAGACTTTAAAAAAGTTTAGTAATTTTGATTTCTACATTTTATTACAAGATTTAAGGTCTCACTGGAAATGTATTATTTTTGTTACCTAAAATACTTAGCAATTCATAGGACTCTGTTGATTTCAAATATGTATAATTAGAACTAAAAGCTTTTCAGTGACAGAATGCTTCATAAAGTCTTTTCAGTCAGAAGAATTCCATATTTTTTCCTATTTGCATTGCTATAGGAAACTGTCATGCTATCTTTATATTTGCATATGTATGCATCTATGTGCCTACAGCGAATTTAGAAATACAATAATCCTGGAGGGATGCTGAATGTATTGGGGCTGAAGAAGAGAGAAAGACAAACTGCCTGATAAGTAAAGAAACAGTTCATTTTGCTCTGTGCAGGCAGGCAGGAAAGGGAGTGCAACGTAAGCAAGACATTTCATTTGTGGTTGAATCCACAGATGAGCTATTGTAGAAAGTATTCTCCAAAACATGCTTACACGGGAGCTGGGCCACGTGGTACTGATTAGATTTAGTACCAGCAGGGCAGTTTTATTACACAGAAACATAGGGTTTGAGAGCTGCAAATATGTTTCAGTGTTCGAAGGCTGTTCCTTTAGCATTTCCTGCCTTACTGGGAATTCATGGGGCTCTGACCTTCTCAGAAAGGGCTCAGCACCTTTTAGCTTTGAGCAATGTTATAGCTGGAAAGATTCAAAGCTAGAGACAATGTTTTCTTTGAGCAGTCAAACATGCTGGAAAACAAAGGAGAAAGCATGCTTCACATTCCACTGAAGTCAGTGGTTTCTGTCTCTTTTTGCACTTCAGATCACTTCCAGTCCCCTCTGGCAGGAGAGGAAGTCTGTGTTAGAGTCTGTGTTAGTCTGTGTTAGAGTCTGTGTTAGAGTCTGTGTTAGTCTGTGTTAGTCTGTGTTAGAGTCTGTGTCAGTCTGTGTTAGAGTCTGTGTTAGTCTGTGTCAGTCTGTGTTAGAGTCTGTGTTGTCTGCCTTCATCTTGGGCTCATCCATGGCACTGAGCTCAGCCCTCTCAGACAGGGATGCTGCTTCCTTCTGCTGTGCCCACTCACTGGCTGCTTCCTCACTATAAACCAATAGATTAGCAATAAGAAAAAAATGTACAGGCTTTTATTTTCATATTTTTTCATATTTTTCATATTATTTTCTTCTTGTGGAGTGCCACTAATTTGGTTTTATCTAGATGATACCTAGACATTTAGTCAGTGGAATGTTTAGTTGGATTTATTCAGATACTCTAGGTCTATAAAAGCATGAGACAGAAAAATTTTGAGCACATTTATCTAAAAATGTCTGTAATTAAGACTGTACAGTGTTGTTATTCTTTAGAGCATCTCCTGAGCCTTGATATAGCAACCAGTCTGAAGAACGCTGAGCACCATTCTTTGGAATTATTTTGCTGCTAAAAAAAGATTTACACAGAAAAAAAAAAAAAATATTCAGAATCAGTTAACCAAGTTAAGAAGGTTAAGAAAATATATTAGTATATGTTGGACTTAACAGTTTCAATATTTCAGCCTTTATTTGTCTGCTTTCTTCTTCTTACTTCCTCTCTCTTTTCTAGACTATAAATCAATGGAAGTCTATATTTCCAGGTCTAGACTTTGTTTCAGTGATTATTCCTCCAAACGAGGGAGAATAGGAACAAGACAAAACACAGAACTCAGTATGAGTTCATTAATCTCACACTAAAATTAAAGCACAGCCCTGTACCAGCTACTAGCAACTCTCCACTGTAAATAAAGTACTTTCATATAGAGCAGTGCAGAAAATAAAAATTACTTTCTATAGCTGCACCAGCTACTACTACTTTCCACTAAGCACATAATTATTTCTCCAGTGTCAGTAATTCCTGATTGAATTCATGGTGAAGAAAGGAAGAATCCCTAACTCATTTCATTTTTGATATAATTTCCTCTTTCAGAGTTCCTTTTATTTTTCAACTATTGCTCACAAGAGCATTCTGCAAGATGGATAGTACCAAACCAGCCTTTCATAGATAACAGAATCACAGAATCTTCTGAGTTGAAAGGGACCCATGAGAATCATCAAGTCCAATGCCTGAGTGAATGGCCATGCAGGGATTGAACCCACAACCATAACATTTCAGTTGTTTTCCAGTTGTTTCATTTTACATGTGGATTTAATTTGTTCATTTAACAACAGCTGGGGTAACAAGAACACACATGAATTGGCAAATATGAAAGACTGTATTATAAATAAACCCACAACTACAGTGCTTCCTAGTAGGAAGTGCCCAGAGCCCTCCCTAATTACCATCCTCTTCAGCTGCCATAAAGAACTCATTAAACGCCAAATTATTTCCCTAAACAATGAGTAGCACTGGTTCTTCTTGTGCCTATGTGCTTATTTATTAGAATTACAACTTCCTTAATTGACACTTACATTAAAAGGGAGAGAAATTCCAACAGTAAAGCTATTTTTGAGTCAGTTATTGTGAAACAAAACATCAAAAATGTTCTTTAATGATGAAAGCATTATTTAGCTTTCAAGCTCCAAAATTTAAAAAGCAGCAATATGAAACTTTTTAAAATTGTCCTCACATTTTATTTCACCCTTAGGATGAGGACACAAGAAATATCAGCCTGATGTGATTGTGGCTTTTTAAACTTTAAAATGCTTTATAAGAGGAGAATTGAGTTATAGCTCTTCCTCCACTTGAATGGAAGCACTACTTGAACAGCATTAGAGAACGCACAAGCACTTGTGTTTGTGGTGAGGAGAAATGGGAAAAGGCATTATTTAAAGAAAGTGGACTGAAGATGGCATTATGGGAAGCATTTGCAAAGATAAAATATAGCAGATATATTTTGGGGAAGTGTAGAAACTCAGAAGTTAAACATAAATGGGAAGGAGAGGAGAGGAGAGGAGAGGAGATAGAAGGCTAACTAGAAGGCTAATTTATTATTTCATGTACTCATATTATATGGGTGAAGGCGAGGAGAGGAGAGGAGAGGAGACTTTTGAAATAATTCCATTAAAATATTTGCTGTTAAGTGTACACATGTAATGTCTAAGGAAAGGCACATCCTAACAGCGCAGGATGAGTTTAAGACAACTTGAGTTTAAATATGTAAACATAATGGGTCTGTCCTATATAATGGAGATTTCTTTTTGTTCCACAGAAGCCAATGGGAATGGAAAGTTCTCAACATTTTACAAAATCAAACCCTTGGAGAGTCCAAGAGAGATAATGCATACTGGCAAAAAAAACCCCGAAAAACAAAAACAAAACAAAACAAAACAAAACAAAACAAAACCCAACAACAACAACAAAAACCACAAAAACCCAAACAAACAAAAAAACCCCCAAACAAAACAAAAATTAAAACAACAATAACAAAAACATGAAGAAAAACCAACCCAAAAAAAACCCCAAAACAAAAACAAAACACTAAAACAAACCAACAAACAAAACCCAAAATAAATAAAAAGAAACAGTCTTGATAGCAAAAAATAGCGAGACCCAGTAGTGTGATAAAAGTGGTGTGCTTTTGCCTCCTTAGCACAGCTGGACACAGCTGGAAATTGAGGGAGGGCTTGGTCAACACTGAGAGTAGAGAGAGAGGAGCAAATACATGAAAGTCCTGTAAGACAGGATATCTGCAATGAGAAAAGCTGAGCCCTGTACCTAGGGCAATGCATCAGAATAAGTGAATAAAGGACATAATGAATGCTAACTTTTGGAACAGTTGGGCTGGTGCTGGGGCCATAAAACAGACAGAAATTGTAGGATTTCTTTAGCCCTGACAGGCTCCAGTGGGAATCAGTGGCAATATCATGAAATGTGTGACATCACATCATGAACTCAATTCCAGCTTGGCTGAGGCGCTCAGCACTCACTGAAGCTGCTGGGGTCTGCCAGGTGTGACCCTGCTGGGATCTCTTACAGCACCAAGCAGCACCAGTTGTCAGGAACTGCTAAATGGTAGTTGGTGTTTTTAGCAGAACTTCTGGACATTATGCTGACACATGAGCCTTCACTTCCCACACTGAAAATAACAAAATAACAAACTGTGTGACTGTCAACATCAGCATTTCGTACTAGACATGGTTTGACCACACCTCTGTTTTCCCTGGTCACACCAATTTGCTGGGTGTTGCTCTCAGGAAGTACAGACTGATGCTTTGCCAGCACAAGAACAGAGTGCTCAGGACACTGTTATTATTTTGATTTGTATTGCACTACTTTTATATACATTCAGGAACTTCCAATGTATTTTCTTGGAGAATGTACAGCATAATTTGGGTCCATTTTTCATGGGCCTTTATTTCTAGTAGACAACAGCATATGGTAGACTAATCTGAAATTTTGTTATATTTTCTTACACTAACATTTTTGTGGAACCAAAAAATAAATAACTTTGACACACACACCAGGAATGTTGGTCTGCAACAGGTCAATGTAAGCCTACAAAATTCCTCTTGGTTTTACTGCTGGCATTGCCATTAACAGTGTTCTGTGCCTGTTATCTAGTCAGATGAGTTCTTTTTCTGTTATTTCAAGACATTCCAGTACACTAAGCTTTAAGTTGTCATGGATGTGTATGCAGTTTATAAAATGATGTTACCATTACCTCACCATTTCCCTTTGCAATGGGATATCCTCCCTCTGAGCATTCTGCCCCACAGTATGACAATATTCTGTACTCCCCTCTGTGATTTTCCCTCAATAAAATCTATGTCTACTTTTCAGAGTAATTGAACTACTGTGCTGAAACCATTGTTGCTGATTTCTTCACATGCCAGCTGAGGATTAGTGTGAAAGGTTTGGAGTTAATAAACAGAACTTACTGCCCATGTAGGGCCTGTTCAGACCTTGACTGTTATGTCTGTACCCTAAGACATTATGCAGGAAGACAAAAATATTGTTCAAGTTAATAAATTAACATTTATCTATAAACTTCCATTCTCAAATGAGTAGACATTACATGCACCTACTCTAAGCCAAAAATCCTTAATCACTTAATTTGTTTTAAATTGTACTACTAATCTATCCACACTGGTACACTAAGTGTAGAACTGACTGTTGCTTTAAAATTCACAGAAATTTATCTAGAAGCTAATCTAGTCCATGTCACACTTCTAAAAGTTTATTACCATTTCATACAAGCATCTCATTGCTGTAAAGAATCCTAACAAGCTGCTTAAGAAAATGTTTAAAGTAACTTGAGAAAATCAACAGATTATTTCTTTCTAGAGTCTTATCCTCTAAACCTGCCTTAATGTAAACCAATTTTCAAGGCCATGTTTTCATTATAGTTCAAGTCTTCACTGGGATGTAAATGAAGATACAATTTCTCCTGCAAGTTTTAATATTTCTGACCTGAATATGTACAGTCTTGAAAGTCAGACAAACTTGTACAGCAAGTGAGACTCTAGTTTTTCACAGAAGGAGGCAGATGGTACCTACAGGCAGGTGGGTGGATAGAGGGGACACACTCTGACAACAGAGAAATGGAATTGACTTCCAGACCCTCTGCAATCTCCTGACCTTACTGTCTGAATTTTAATTGTGTTAGAATTTCTAGTTCAGAGTTTGTTTACAGCACTGGCTTATTTTCCTTGATAGTTGTTCAAGGTTGTGAAGATCTGCCTAAAAATAAAAATTAGGGTGAGTCCCTTGTGCCCATTTCTGTCTCCTTTCTCAAATGAGATCAGGCAGAGATCAACTGACACCAATCCTGGGAGTCCTGGCTGGATCCAGAGCAGTGCTGGGCACACCAGGACACCAGTGAGTGCTGCTCTGGTGCACAATGGCTCTGAGGCTCCTCCTGGCAAGGGCCTGGCCCTGGAGCCTGAGTGAAGCTGCTGGGAACAGATGTGCTCTGTGCAGAACTCTCTGTGAGAGCAGAAATCCAACTCTGTGGATTTCTGTGTACTCAATGTGCACAGACAGATTCACAGATCAATGACAAAATTTCCTTGGTTCTCAGCAACCCTCATTGTTTGGGGCACCTAGCACAGATAATAACAAAATTCCCTGTCTCTATTACCAGGCTGTTGCATACTCCAGAGCCCACTTCAAATTATCACAATTTGTTCTTTTTTGGCCATTGAATGTACTAAGGTGTGTTCCATCACTGTCGCTGTACCTTCTTGTCTTCCTGCTTCAAACTGAAAAAGAACTTGGAAGTGTTTATTCTGTACTTAAGTGCCACATAACCTTATTCCAAATATCTGGGAATAGAAAAATAATTCACTTTTCCAATGTTTTCCTATACTTTTGCTTCAGTGATATTTGTGAGACACTCAAAGGTACTGTCTGTATTTGAAGAGATTTTCAAACTTCAATAACACTAATATTCTTCTGTTTTCATGGCTAGGATGTTAAACTCTGACTAATATACTAAAAAGCCATAGGCCTGTGTGGCCTTTTAGGTATCTAAAGAAAAAAAAAATTCCAGAATTTCCCTCATATGTCCTTGAAAATATTGAACATTTTCTGCAATCTGCTGAATTACAAAAAGGGAAAATAGTCTTACAGTGTTGTCAGATCTTAAATACATAAATTTTACTCTTCCTTCTCCTTTTGCTCTTTCTATCTCAATAATGGTTTGAATAACAAGCAGGAATCTTCACTAAAGACACAAACATCACTTCTTTCTCCTTCCAGAGGAATGTTTGATTGTTCACAGCATCATTTCATCAAAGATCTACCAGACTGCAGCAGGCATCCCCCTTGGACTCCATGAGGCTGCTGGTTCTTTTGCTCTCCCATTTATAGAGTGCTGTGCTTGGAATGAAATTATTTCTATTACTGTTAATTACTGTTACTAATTTTGCAGAAGGATGCAGTTGGTATTGCAAGCCTGAGGATTTGCCCCAGCTGGTGGCTGCCAGCGGTAAAAGGAGTTTGCAAGAACAACTTTAGATAAAGTTTTGTTACAGTAAAGCTTTTAAACTCCTATCAGTGCCCCAAGACCAGCCTGAAAGGCTTTACAAGCTTTGAAAATATGAAAGGTCCCCATCTAAGGTGAACAAAGGTGCTCTAAGTTTTGGGAGTTCCGGGACAAGAAATTCACTGTCCCATCAGTGTGACCATGAGTGCCCAGGGAGCTGAGAGCCACACTCGTGTCCGTGCCTGTGCCGACAGGAGGACAAACACATCATGCTGTTTGTCACTGCACGCTCCGGAGAGCAAAGTCCCTGCAGCGGTGCAAAGTCCCCGGGTGTGCTGTGACACTGTCACACTCGGTGCCCGCCGTGTCTCTGCTGTCCCCGGGCTGTGCTGTGACACTGTCACTCGCGCTGTCCCCGGGCTGTGCTGTGACACTGTCACACGCGGTGTCCCCGGGCTGTGCTGTCACTCGCGCTGTCCCCGGGCTGGGCTGTGACACTATTACACGCGGTATCCCCGGGCTGTGCTCTCACACGCGCTGTCCCCGGGCTGTGCTGTGACACTGTCACTCGCGCTG
>NW_005054314.1:3916075-3922882 GCF_000277835.1 Geospiza fortis
CGCCTGTGGGTGAGGAGGGGAACCGCCCCGGAGCCGCTGCTGGAGGCAGCCCCAAACCGAGACCTAAACCCGCCTCTGTTCGTTTAAAACCCAGTTTAAAACCCTTCCCCCGCTCCTGTCACAACAGGCCCCGCTAAAAAGCCTGTCCCCATCGTTCTTACAAGCCCTCTTCAAGGCTCTTTACTGCAAGGCAGCCCAGCGTTTTTTTTTTTCTCTGGACTGAACAATCCCAACTCTCTCAGCCTCTCCTCACAGAAAATGTGTTTGTCTTTCAATCGCTCTGTCTTTTCTATATTCAGTGAATTTAAGTTCAGTAAGTTCAGCAGAAAACTTATCCTTCTTGACTTGAATGATAGAGACACAGCTTATCTGCTGTTGGTCTTCCACTGTGTTCATTCTCACCACAGTTCCCCCTTTAAAAATCCTTGAGCTAGTGATGCTTAATTAAATCCCAGTTTTGGAGGAGTAACATTTTGGGTGATTTATTATAATAAGTCCACATTGTTCATTCAAAAAATACCATTTTAAAAGTTGACTATATGGTATTCAGGGTATTTATCATTCTTCAGTTTAGGTGAAAAAAGGAAGCAAATCTGTTATGAGGCATCAGCAAGCCCGGTATGCACACAGCTGAGAGGAAAGCAGGTCGTTCTCCAGGACCTGCTTGTGCAGAGTTTCCTAAAACACACATTTCTAATAGTGCATGCTGTCAGTGAAACGGTTTTTGAAGAAAGTTTTCCTGTCTCTTGATTAGTTGTATGCTGTGAGCAGTTTAACATGCTGAGTATTATCATTCATGCCAGTTTCTCCTGTGCCACAAACAGTACTTGTGAAGAAGGAATTAGATGGATAATTGTCTGGCAAGTTCTATCTCTGCAAACTAGATTTCCCATCCATTATGCACTTTACTGACTCTATTATTACCCACTGTAATATACTTTCAAACCAATTTTTTCAGGCTGCAACTTGATCTACTGTTTTCATTACCTTCACTCTTGGTGCTTATCTCCTGCAGTTCATAAAACATCTGTTTGGATGGCTACAGTTCTGTTCTCTCAGCTCTTCAGAGGTATTGTATGGCTGTCTTCAATTCCCACATTTTCTTCTTACACATTTTTGTGTCGTGATTTCATCAACCCTCAGCTTCAAAGCCTGCCTGTACTCAAATGTTTTTCAGGTCTACCTCTCCATTTCTAAGCACTTTCCTATCCCATAATGTTGGTTCATTTCCTGTTGATTATCTTCTTTACCACAGTCCTCCCAGTTGCTCAGCAATAATAACATGCTGTATGTTATTGAGTATTCATTGAGTATTCATATTTCACTGCTTCATGCAAAACATTCCCTAATAACACTTCTAATAAACATGTTTGTTCTCTCCCCACAGCTATGACTCCCCGAGGTCACTCCCCAGCCCTGACTGTTGTAATCATCCACAGTTTCCATGAGCTGGAATTTCCCTCTCCTTTCTCCCCCATAGTTTATATAAAATGTATTTATTGTCTCATGTTCTTAGCCTGGCAATTTGACAGGATCCTTCCACTATCTCTGCCACATTATTTGACCTACTAAACATTGAACTCACAGTGAACCACCTTGAACTTGACCTTTTTGACCCTGTAATTCTGACTGGAGTTACCCAGAGCTGCAGGGGAACCCTGCACATTATGTAGGAAAAAATGCTCCAAACCTAAGGACAGAAACAAAATGTGACATTTTCAAGTATTTCAAATCCCAAAGAGAATCCCTGATGACAAATTGAACAAGCAATTGTTTGTGTCAGACAATATGACAACTATTGAGCAAACAGCTGTTTCTCCAGATGGAATATGTGTGAGAGCTTGTGGGTCCAGGTGCATTGCTCTGGAATAAATCAACAGAGCATTGGCATGTTGGTTTATTCCTGCCTGTCCTGATGGCATTTAAACAAATTTCTTGGATGTTCTTCTCTCAATACTAAAGAAACAATTTTTTGCACGGTGGTGTGTATTAATGTGTTGAAAGGTAAATAATAAGGAGAGGACTTATAGTGAATCTTGACAAGAATTTAGGGCCACAGCCTGCTATAATTCTGTGAGCACATTCACCTTGATTTTTCAACCACCATTACAGGAGATTCTTACATTTCCTGTACTTTGTTTTTTAGATATACTGCAGTGGTACAGAAGCAAATAAAGCATTTTACCTAAAGATAGCTTGTCTCTATCCTAATTTTCCTGATTACAACACTGTGCCCAATGTCTGGAACAATGTCTGAACCTTTCAGAGGACATTGTCTACTTTCTGAGAACTGAACAGGGATCCATATAAATGCCACCTAGGTCCCTAAATAGGTTAGATGGATTTGGCTGAAGGTTTAAATGTGTGAGATTCTGCAGCCTTTTACCAGTACCCTGTGTTCTCCTCTTACCTGATCTGTTTTAGTGCCTAAAAGGAAATAATATCTCTCATTATCCCTACAAAATAATCTTGAAATATAAATCCAAAGGTCATCTAGGAAATCTTTCATGTTTGGTCTTCTTTCTGAAAAGAATCTTTACATGCTTAAATGTCTTCACTAGAGCAAAGCAACATGAAGAAATAATATTATTAAAAATTATAATCCCTTTTCTTGCTTTGATGTAAACTCTGAAGGAATGCAGAAAAACAATTTTTAAACTGTCATAGGGCTTTGTTTTTTCTGATTATTTACCTTACTTGTCTGTTTGGTAATAAAATCAAAAAGATCCTTGTAAATGACTCAAAGCCTGTGTTGCCCCATTACTTACTACTGTGGTTTTTAAATATATTCCTCCTTGGCAGACTAGTGCAATCATGGGAGTTAATAATCACATTTAGTGTTCTTTGGTATGTCAGTACTTACACTGCAGCAATGCAGAGTTTGTTATTAATAACTGCAGTGGGAATGGGAGTTCATCCTACTGACTATTTGGTAAATGCAGTACAAATGCTGCAGGACCATTATAAACAATCATTCCAAAGGCTGTAACTTGTCAAAAAAAAAATAGATTAGGCTGTTGAACATGAGATTAGACACTGACCTAACTTTGGGTCTCTGTAAATAAATAGAATGTGTAAAAGAGTAAAGGTAAAAAGGAAACTTGTGTCTGGGCTTGCTCTTCAGCCTTGCTTTTCATCTTTAGGACCAAACATCACTATTTTAATGGATATTCCCTAAAATGATTGGAGAAATGAGAGTGTTCACAATCAGATCTTATATTTTACTTTTGATCTAGCTGAGGGCTGAGAATATTTAGAAAAAGAAGAGTAGGTGCTGCCCTCCATGCACGTCTTCACTAGCAAAGATGGCAGACTCACAGTTTTGTCACTGCAGGCAACCTCTGGGGACATGTGGGGGCTCTGGGATCCCCATGGCTGTCCCACATCTACTCTGACAACTTCAAAGGAAGCACAGAGTGGGGGGTGCCTTCAAATGTAAAGAATGCACATGCAAAGAAACATGTATGTAACATCCTGGGATTATCTGTCTGGAAAAGGTTTCTCTTCTGCCCACAAATTGTAGAAATTGAGTTATTAATGCTGCCAGAGAGCAAATGTGGTTATTGCAGCCACAGGCCAGAAATGTGCCAATGATTCCATGGAACCAAGACAATCCACTGGAAGTGCTATGACTTTCTTCAGTAAATTTGATTGGAGGTATTTGTGTGGTATAAAGCAAAACAGAGATGAGAATCAACTCATTTTGTACAGCTCATTTTCATTCCCTGACAGCCCTTCCTGCTAAAAGGCCTGTGAACAAGAAACTTTTCTTACGGTAGGTAGAAAATAGCAGCAAGCTCTCTGATGCTAAAATTTATCCTCTGGGCTCTGAGCTGGGTCTCTTGTTGTTCCATCTCATTACAGATGTACAAGGTTAGAAGGTAAAGGAGGAGAAAAGTGGTTGTGAAAAGCAAACAGAAAAATTCCCAATAGTCAAGTCCATTCCAATTGCTGTGCTTAGGGGAAATCCAGTGCACAGTTTCAGTCATTAGCTGGCCAAGGACCAACTGAGGAACTTCCACCTGTTTTGTGAGTTCTCCCAAAATGACAGTAATTGTTTTTATTTTAGAAAAGAGACAAAATAGTTCAATAAAATCAATGATATGTTGAAATTGTACCTGGAGAATATCCTGCCTAAAAGAGCTCTTTTAAGTTGCAATATATTTGGTATCTAAACTGCTTGAATTTCAGCTTTGTCTGTAATTTGAAATTACTCTGATGCTTATTGATTAGTTTGATCTGAAACACATGCCTCTGTTGCAAACTATTGATTTGTGCATCATCTTTTAGCCAAGTAGGTTAATTGAATGGTGCATGGGTAATTATTTCAGATGCAATCTCTGTCTAATATTTGCCTTCAAAGATGGAATTGTTTGACATTTGGCCAAGATATTTTCTAAAACTGGAGCTTGAGCACTGGGGCTGTGGAACTGATGCAGAGGCTAAAGGTACATTTTGAAGAAACTTTGTTTATTCCTTATTTAGCCAAAGTAAACAAACCAAAGGCCAGGTCTGGCTTCCACTAGAGTCAGTGGGATTTTGCCCTTTTTTTCACAGTTGGCTATTGGATTACTGATGTTTTAGGGAACATTGGGTAACACTGTAATAGCACAGAGAGCAGGGACAGTCCAAAAGAAAGGTGTGCTGCTTTTCCTGCTGCAGAGCTGCTGTGCCAGATCAGCTGAGCACAAAACCACAGGTCAGAGGCTCAGACAAGTTTGGTGTATTCAGGAACAGAAGTAAAACATCTGCAAGCATGTACTCAATAATCATACAGGATTCTCCCAACTCTCCCATTTGTAAAGAAAAGCAAATGACAAAACTCTTTACTTCCAGCTGGAAGTAAATTGTTCCTCACTGGAAAATGATTCCTTGAAAGGTCACGGGTACATTTGGCCTGGAGAAATATTACTTAGCATCTGATTGATGTTAAGAGCTCCCACAAACCAGTTTTAATTGTTGTGGGCTACCTGCCAGGGCCCAGCATTCAGGCCTGAGCTCAACCCAAACTGAGCTCAGAATATGCTTCAAGCTGAGCTGAGCTGACAATTTCAGAGAGCACAGAAACTCCAGTTCCAGCCCTGCAGGCTCTCTCATCTGAGTGAGCTCTGCACACAAGTTCTGTTAAATCTAGCATGTGCAGCAGTTAGTGCTCCATCTGTAGCTGATCCATAATTATTCATTAAAAAAAGAAAATTAGTGAAAATTTACTCTAAATTTGCCTAGTCTCAAAAGATGTCTCTTTTTTGAAATGAAGAAGATATTGGAGGGAAAAAAACCCATAAAATGTTTACCTGGCCTTATGTTTTACATACACATGGTCAGATTTTCTCAAGAGGTCAAATAATGCATCATTACCTAATGAAAAGGATTTTAACATTTCTTTAACAAGCAAATGTGGTGACACTTTGAACTGACCTGTTCTGAAAATTTAGCTCCACTTGGGACTGCTTTGAATGGAGTAAAATAGAACAGTTTATTTGTAGTTATCTCAGCATATCCCATTGGATACAATTCCCAGTACAATATATAGCAAGTCCTGTTTTTCTTTAAGAAACAAGGGAGGCATTTATCAGCACAAGAGTCATTGCATTCCTCCAGTTCTGGTATGGCAGAAATTTGAGGTGGAGTGGCCACAGTTGAGAGTCCCCATGGGACTGTAACAAGCACAGGTTCTGCCCAGGTCCTCCTTTTATGCTGGGAACTGGCCAAAGTAGGCTTTCTTAAGTCCACTGCAGTTTAGTAAATCCCAAATCCAGCTTTAGCATTATTTTTTTATCCATCCTGTAAGTCAAACATGAGACCTACTCCCAGTTCTCATTAAAATCAACAGATCAAATCCCTGAGCTTTCATTGAGCTCTTGCTGAGGCAAAACCCTCAAACACTGAGTCATGATCCAGTTTCACAAGAAGCCCATTAATCAAAGTCTCGAATTGGCCAGTGTCAGTTGCCTCCCTTGTTTTAGCAGACAGTTCATTACTGAGCTCATGCCCCAAATGTCAGAGTTTGCTGTGACACAGAGCAAGGTTCATTTGAAAAGGGGCCTCGCTGAGATGCAGCCTGTCTTCATTTCTGCATGGGTCTTAATGCAAAAGTGCATCATTGTCACATGAAGGTTCTGTGGGAAAACGTGAATCTTCACCTTACTGGAGACTGAATTCCATTTTCATTCAGTGGTCATTCCTTGTCCAGTATCAAATAACTGACAATAAAATCTATGCAGTTTGTCCGTGATTCTGAAATTATTCAGTGCTTTGTTATGAATGTTAATTTATTTTAATCAATGGCTGTAAACAGAAGAAAATATGGCCTAACCCAGATGGCTAAATGAATTTTTGAAATCTTGATACATCCTTTACTTCAGTAAGGATGTTAAGGTGAGGATGCTAAGGATATTAAGTTAAGAAGGACTTCAGTAAAGATATTTTTAGGTTTTTTGAGTAAATTTGACTGAAGTTCTAAGGCAGTAATTTCTAAAAATTACTCCACACAAATAGAGAAATACATAGCACTATTCGCTGTTGAATGGTGATTACAATTCCGATTCATTTCCCGGTTCCAGCTCTCCGGGCCATTTCCAGCGCTGCAGTGAAAGCTCGGGAATGTTCACGGTGGAGGGAATGCTCGCTCGGCGGAACGCTCGGCAGGGCTCCGCGGCGGAACGCTTTGGGCGAGGGACGCGCGGCCGGAAGCGGCGGAGCAGAGCACTTCCGCCGCCCTCCCGCCTCGCCGCCCCATGGCCGCGTCTGTGGTGAGTCCGGGTCGGGCCGGGAACCGGCGGGAACCGCGGCCCGGGGCCGGGGAGC
>NW_005054314.1:3922999-3923833 GCF_000277835.1 Geospiza fortis
AGCGCCTCAGCACGGGCTGCGGGCAGGGGCCGCTCCGGCCTCCCGAGGGTCCCGGGGCAGCGCGGGGCCCGTGTGGGCGGCCTCAGCGTGTTCCTACAGGGGCCTCGGGGCAGAGAGGAGCTCGGGGAGGCCGTGGGCAGCGGCCGGCTGCGTTGGAAAACTGCTTGGAGTTGGCGCCAGAGGCTTGGAGAAGTTGATTTTGGGGCTGGCTGGTTGTTTTTTTCAATTATGGCTTTCCTGTTAAGAGCTTGGAAGGAGGGTTTCTGGGTGAGGTGGTTGGACGTTGGAACACGAAGGAAGTGTGACCGTCTCCATGCCCGGAGGTGTCCAAACGTGGGAGGGAGGACACAGGACAGAGGACTCGGCTGTCAGATGCAGCCTGGAAAGTGATCAACCTTTGGGGTCAGCTCTGCTTTGAAAAGGGACTAGAACCAGATGACCTCCAGAAGTTTATTCCAGCCTAAATTGTTCACAGAGTTTAAAACTTTGTTGCTTATGGCTGTAAAAACTTGCAAAGCCGACAGAGCTGATTTCCTGTTAGACTTCTCTTGCAGGTACCCCAAGAGCTGATTCCAGACTGGCACCCCTGCAGTGCCCTCTCCCAGCCACTGCGTGTGTGGGGAGCTGCAGGGGAGGGTTCGGGGCAGGGGGGGCTGCTGGGGGCTCCCGGGCCCTGCTGCCCCTGCCCACCAGGCAGAGCTGCAGTCACTACTCACGGGGACAGCTCTGCTGCTCCCGGGGACAGCTCTGACACTCCAGAGGCTCTCTGGGCACTTGTGGGACTGGCAGTGGCCTGTGAGCTTGGGAGCTGCTGGGCAGGGCCGGGTAGGGAGG
>NW_005054314.1:3923878-3972001 GCF_000277835.1 Geospiza fortis
AGAGTGCACAGAAACGTGATTGGCTCTGTTGGATAAACAGGGATTATTTGATAGGCCTTGGCTTTTTTTGAGATTGGAGTTTTCTTGTGTTAATAGTGGAGGGATTCTTGGTGGTTCTGGAGAATATTCAGTAAAAGCAGCCAAGAAAATACAAGCAGTGAAATTGTTCAGCACTGATAGAGTTGCAGATACTGAGAGTATAATACTGAAATAGGACAGTGATAAATAATAGCATTTTAAACAATTGATAAGAGAACCAAATGCAGATTTATGGATGTATGGACAGGAAATTTAGAATCTGCTTTCCAGGATATCCCAGTTCAGGGTCTGTAAGCGATTGAGAGGCAAACAGGTGCACAAACTGAGCCAATAACCCAGTGAGATCACCCAGTGAGTGCAGTGGTGGGACCACAAAGGCTGTTACCTGGCTGAATGCAAGTAGAGAGGTGTGAGGAAAAATGATGAGGGATGAGGAGAAGTGTTTGGGTTTGACCTGTGGGTACAGCACTGATCCATACCAGAAGGAGTACAGCCAGATGTTGGTGTTCTCTCTTACTATACTTTATATTTCTATATATAAAGGTATGTTAAAAATGAGACTAGGATGGCAGTGTGATGGGGTTCTTGCTAATCCTCAGAAGCACCTGAATAAATCTTGTTCCTTAACTTTATTTCAGAGCAGCCATCAGAGCAACAACTGTTTTCCTTGAACAATTGTGCGGCCACACTACCTACAGCAGCCAGCTGTAACCCATTTCCCAATGTAAATATTTGCTATTTAAATACAATAACTATATCAGCATTCAAAACTAATGCTGAAACTGTCACCTGCCTAACAGCTGGTACTCCTGCAAGTAGAAAAGGAGCTTAGAATAAATTTCAACATTATTTGAAATCAGAGTGACTTGCAGGAGAAATTGAGTCAATGATTGGGTTGCATAACTAAAGAAATTTGATATGATTTCTTCCCTCCAGGATTTCAAAACCTATGTGGATCAAGCTTGTAGAGCTGCAGATGAGTTTGTCAATATTTACTATGAGACAATGGACAAGAGAAGAAGGGTATGTAGCTGTTTTGACAATAGTTAAAACTCTCCTGGCACTTTTTGTTTGCATTTCTGACTGTCATTACACAGAAAGCACCTGGGCATTGCTGACCATGGCAGAGCAGGGCAGCTGCTCCTCAGGCTCCCTGCAGAGGATTTTGTGCTCCTGTGCAGCCTTGCTGTAAAAGGGGCTGCTCAGCAGTGCCTTAGATTTCTCATGACCCTCGTTCAGTTGGTGTGCAGCTGTGTCCTGCAGGTGCAGGATTTGGTCAGTACAGGGCAGCAGAACTTGCTTTATTTTCCCATGAGGTCAGGATTTAGCTTTTTTTCCCCCCCAAACCTCTTTCATTAGCAGTTACCACTTTTGGTTCTGGGGTTTTTCTGAGTGCCTGAAGTTGAAGCAGTACAGCTGTGTTTGGCTCTGCAAGTCTTCCTGGAGCACACTGATGTGGTACCATGTGACAAATGTGCTCACCAAAAGAGCCTTGGAGACCAGTCTTTGGAATTTTAAATGTACTGTAGTTGCAGTTCAATGTGTGAAAGTACCAGCAGTCCCATGTTACTGCACACACGAGTGGGTTGGACAGGGGTGTGTCAACACCTTGAAGGAGAGTTGGGCAGTTACTGAGCTCTGACAGCTTATGAAACATTTGGGAAGTTCTGGTATGCTGCTGTGCTTTTCAAGTTTCACCTCTTCCTGGTCTTGTTCACTTTTTTTTTTTAACCTGAAATTATAATTTCCTGACCTAAACTGTGTTGTGTGGACATTTTCCCTCTCAGAAATAAAAAAAAAAAAAAAAAAAAAGAAAAAAGGAAAATCAGTGATAAACTTATTGTGGAAAGGTAGCACTGTCCTTTTGTTAGCAACCACTTCAGTTCTGTCATTACCTTTGTTAAAGGGATGTTATCAATATTTGAGATATGAGTCACTGTGCCACTCATAAAGGAAAAGGTGTTAGTTTTAATTCTTGGTCAGGAGCACTGGTTGTTAAAAGGAGCTACTGTTTCAGGAAGGCATTTTATCTGTCAAACAGAAGAAATCTGTAATTCACAGTGTAAGTTTTGTATGTTGTCCATTATATGTTTATATATTTTTCCTAAATGTGTATTTTCATAATCACTCAGGCTTTAACCAGACTGTATTTGGACAAAGCAACATTAGTTTGGAATGGAAATGCAGTGTCTGGGCAAGAAGAACTAAATAAGTTTTTTGAAATGTTGCCCTCAAGTGAATTCCAGGTTAATGTGTTGGACTGCCAGCCTGTTCACGGTAAGGTTGTATTATAATTTATTTAGTTATTTTTCATTCTTTTTAATATTGAAAGTGAGCAGTTATTATACAGCTTAATAATTCCTTTGGAATAAGCTTAGAGAAAATACCAAGGGTTGAAATGTCAAGTTGTGCTTAAATAAAGCACAAATCAAGAGATGCAGCAATTATACACTTTTTTTCATGTCTGGGAAAATACTTTAAGGACTTTTTTTGTTTAGATCATATTCAGATGTGATCTATTTTCATGTATGGAAAAAGTCTGGCTTACCAGCTTGTGTTGTGCTTGGGAGACCCCTATGGTGGCCTCTTGTACTGACCTGCAGTATCATGTGGTTATTAACCTGTATGTACTTTGGTTTCTTTACATCTAGACTAGGTGTTAAGTTCTTTAGATTTCTGATTAACAACTCCTAAAGAAAGGCTTACATAATTGAGAAGTTAATAAATGGCTTCTAATGGACATTTTGGGAATATAAGTAAGGGAAAAGCCTGTGGTCAAACACACTTGCTTTGCTCTGCTGTGAAAAAGATATTATTTCTAATAACCGGGGGGGAAAAGTATATGCAAGTTGCTAAATATCTCTATGCGTGTATATCTCAAGTAATGAGAGCTCACTCTAAGCACAAATGGAGGTGTTTGTCAGTGCTCTAAAATGAAGAGCAGGAGATGAAAGTGGCAAAGCCATTGCCGAGCCGTGTTGGTGAACGCACCGCTGTCTGTGTAGAAACGCTGCACCAGAGCTGCACTTCCCTGCCTGTACCCAGCTGTTAGCCTGGCGCAGTGTAACCACATTGAACCAAGCTTCTGTGTGCATTTCCTGCCTCTTTACCTGCTAGTCTTTGTTTGAGTTGTTTTCTTCATCATTTCATACCTCCTTGTGAAGAGCAAGCTACTCAAGGCCAGACAACAGTCCTCGTGGTGACAAGTGGGACTGTCAAATTTGATGGGGATAAGCAGCGCTACTTCAATCAGAACTTCCTGCCGACAGTGGGGATAAGCAGCGCTACTTCAATCAGAACGTCCTGCTGACAGCACAGGCCACCCCCACCAACACCGTGTGGAAGATCGCCGGGGACTGCTTCCGCTTCCAGGACTGGGCCAGTTAGCAGGGCTGGCATGGGCAGTGACCTCTCCCCTCTGGCACCACCACTCCACTGTGCAGGCAGCTGTTCCCACAGGGAATGCGCGCGCTCTTTGTGTTGCATCTGATGTTAAGGACGGGCTGCAGATGTTTCGGGGTTGATTCCAGTGACCACAGATGTAGTAATAAAATGTGAGAGGTTGCTCGTGTTAGTTGAATTTAGTCAAGTGCTGAAGGCAGTGAGCTGTATTCGAATCATTCCTAAAATGCCTTACATGCAGCTGTGCTGCCACTGCTGAGTGCTCAAACTGTTCTGTTTGAACACAGAATCCTATTCATATACAATTCTGACCAAACGTAATTTTTTTCAACTTAAAAAGATCTGTTTTTACAGTATCATCTTCTCTCTTTTGAAGAAGATGCTTGTGGCATGAAGATGTAATTTTGAAAGCTCCCTACTCCCAGTTGTGAGAGGCTGGGAAGGATTGCTATGGTTTCTACTGTTAGTGAAAGGAGCAAATACAGCTCCTAAGTTTGTAATCTCTCAATCCATTGGAAAGGTAACGTTTACCTTCTCTGATGCCAAAGGACCATATATCTTTGGATTTCCTTTCAGTCTGAGCTTCCCAGACTTTGGTTGTTAATTCCATGGATTCATATGTAGGGCATGCTGAATGATTCGGAGCTCCTGTGCCAATAACTCTTCACATGCATGTGAAGGACTTCAAACTGATTATTTTTCTTTTGAAGTCTTACCATGGCCTAGAAATAGTCACATGCCTGATTTCTGTTGGCTTTAGTTCTGCATTCTGTTGCTTTGAGGTTTGGATTATTTTTCTCATATTAAGTCTGCAAGTTTTGAATCCTTTCTGTCTTTTCAAGAAACATTGTAGTTAAAAAGTGGCACTGAAAGTGTGCATTACTGTGAAGCCTTCAATTTTTCTCATCAGTACTGTTACTCAGAACAGGTGCTTGCATTATTTTCAATTGAGAACAGCAGCTCTGCACCACTAACACCATCTTCCTCTCATGCAGATTTTTACTGTATTTTTTCATGTTCTTTTTTAAAATTGCCTTTAATTATTGATTCTCTGGGGGGTTTATGTGTTCTGCTTTAAATTTGTAGTTTAAAGCTTCCAGCTGCTTTGAAACACTTTTCAAGACTGTAAGTTAAGAGAGTCCACCTTTGGAACTTAAGAGCAAATCTGAGTATCAGCAGCTTTGTTTTAAACTGGTGTGTTTCTGTTTTAAGCTGAGTAAACAAAAAAACAAACCCAAAATGTAGCTGTATAGCTGTAGCTGTATCCCTGAGCATACCCTTGCTTGTAACTGAAAGTACAGGAGGCGAGCTTGTAACTCTCATCATTCATAACCTATGTTTCAATGACAGCAGCAGTCTGAAAGCAGTTACAACTGCAGCTCACTTGTTCAGTGACTTAAATGGAGAAAACTGTGAAAATGAGCAATATCTCACTTGGGTAAAACATAAAGCATCTGTAGTTTGCCATGTAATCCCACAAACAATGGGATGTTTAGCTGAAATGAGTGGCTTTATTTCCTTTTCAGGCCCTTTAGTCTGTACACCAGTAAGTTAGAATTAATAACCTGTCTCTGTTCAGAGGCTGTTTATGATCAGAACTATTGTGTACCTATTTTTCAGGCTGAAGAATTTGAATTCCTGCAGAATAGTGCAAGAACAGAATTTTTGAAAACTGTAAATATTGTAAATACATTGTTATTTCTGTATGTAGTGAAGAAAGGATCATTCTATTTAATTACTGTTTGTTCTTAAGAGAATATGTGATGTTCATATATTTGTATTTCCTCTAGAAGATTGAAAAGAAAACATAACCTAAGCATGCCTGTAACTGGTACAGCATTGTTGAGCTGTGACACTGGCGTGGTGTATTCTACTGGCTGTTGAACTTGCTGTTGATTGTGTAAGTGGTGTTACAGATCTGCTTTGCATACACAAAACAGGTTTTGCCTTTTAAAATGCAGCAATGGGTGCAGCTGTGGCATTGGCTTGTTGGACTTTGAAGGCGGTCACCAGAACACACACTTATCAGTACCTGATAAGCTTGTGCTGTGAATAAATACTTATTGGATATTTTTATCCAAGTTTGAATTTGTATAATAATTTTTAAGCTTTTTCTAGGCAGACTGGGAGATTCAAAATATATGAGGCAACGTTTCAATCAATCAGAGGTTATTCTCAATTATTTTCATGCTATTTAAATGCAAGCTGCTTTTAAATCTGACTTTTGCAATTAATGTTGAAAAAAACTGACCAAACAAAAAAACCCACCACTACCTGGAACATGACTGAGAAAGATAACTAACTGGCCTAGCTGGACAAACCCAGTTAAAAGTCCTACTTAGTAAGATCTGTAGATGGAGTAGGAGAGTAGGACTTGGTATGCATACCCAGGAGTTTTGTAGGCAGTTACTCCTGCCTATTTCCATCATCTTCAGTGAGGGTCACTTGGGTGATTCAGTACTACTATAATTAGCTCTTGCTCTTTATGACTGAAAATGCTGGTTTGAAAAATATTTTTATTTATTACACCAAGTGAGGTTGTAGCTATTAGAGTCAAGTGGTGGTTTCACAATGGAGTAACTAATGGCACAAACAAAAAAATCTCTTTATTGCTAGCTCTGTGCTGCTTGTTAATATTCTGTGTTGAAATTAGCAGAAAACACAAAAATGCTTTCATTTAATTCTGTACAAACCCATCCAGCTGGTTTAGTGTGACCATTGCTGACTCTACTGCAATACCCAAAATTTACAATGGGCATCTATAAAACGAATATGTTTGTGCTCCAAACACTGAACTGGAGTTAATGCTTCCATTTTTTTGTTCGAGACCAAATTACTCCTGTACAACCAGTCAGTGAAACAAAGCCAGCTGAAGAGCTAAGCACTTCCACTATGAAATTGTAGCAACTGAAGACTTGAGAGATCTTTTTGTATGTTCCCTGTATTGTCTATAGCAGTCACTGCTTTTCTGTTGTTTTGTTTGTTTGGCATACTACAGTTCAATTGATTTCAAATGCCTGTGTTGGAGAAAAGGGATTTGTACTGATGGTATGAATGGTTTATTCTGATATGCCTGTGCTTCCTTAACCTGTCTGGAGAAAAGCACATTATAAAGAAATGCTGTTTTATCAGTAAAATAACTTTCCACACTTGAATATATTTTGTAAGTTTTTGAAATTGTTTGAGACCTCTTGTAAGATTAATTTTCAAAACTGAAAGAAACAACCAAACAAAAAACAAACAAGAAAAAAAAAGCACCAAAAACCCCCCAAACCTACCGGTTACTCTACCTTTTTTTTCTTTTATTATTATTATTACTAGAAATTTTCATAGCGTGTTCTTATGATATTAAAAGTACAAGAAATAATTTGTGGCTTCCTTATCTTTACTACTTGTGTTGTAGGTCTGAGTTCTGATTGTTGCTGAGTGGTGCTGGGACACTGCAGAACAGGCTGGCAGCTCTGCCAGGGTAGAACATGTCTGGAGTAAGCCTATGGCAAATGCCTGGCCAACAGCACTCTCAAGCAGTAAATATTGAGCTGCCCAGAGGAACTATGTCAAATTAACATATCCCTCTAAGATTTACTAAAGTTTAAACTGTTCTCCAACACATACCTGGATAAAGTCAAACAAAATTTGAGCCAGATCCTTGGGTTGTAAATATTTTTACTGAGAGCATGTTGTGCTTCTGTTAAGAAGAAATGAAACACTGAAAGGAGAAATGCTTTTTGTGATAATTCCAGTAATTTATTCACTGTTTTGCTGTTTAGAAATTAAATTACTGATACACACTTGCTCAGTGTAGACAGCAGCTTTTAGAGGCTGACACTGCAAAGATGAAGATGCTCATGCAAGGTCAACAGTTGCATGGAAACTGATGTTGTTCTAGAAATGTATTCTGGAAATTACCAAATATATTGGAAAGTCCTTGCTGTGTTTGAGGATATAGATTTCAGTGAGGCTTTGCAGGCAGTTGCTCTTGGTAATGATCCTGGGCAAGGCTCTGACAGCTGATGCAGTGTAAAGATTTATGAGTGCTGGGGAAAATAAATCAGCTCAGACCAGAAGATGTTTTTGCAGATATGTAGAAAGTGTATCCAGAAACTGCTTCTTCAAAATTGCCACTGAGCTGAAGAAAAGAATATTAAAGTCCTCCTAGAAAAGTGAGCTTTTCTTTTTTGTTCCTAACTGCAGAAAGGTAGGACATTGATAGCTGGGCTTACTCCTTCAGAAGACTGGGTTTAATAATATAAATAAATCTATCTTGCTACACTTTGTGGCTGAATGGACTACAGGCACTAAGTGACCATTTTGCCCTGCATCAGTAACACAAGTGCCTTAGAATATCCTGGTGATGACAAAATTGTGTTGGATTGCAGTGGCTGATTTTTGTCTTCTTGCAGCCTGTTTCAGGTCCCAAACCCCAGTAGGTTTGCATCTTTGTGGTTTTTCCAACCAAGGAAAATGCAGGTCTGCCAAAATAAAGGCAGGAAGGAGCTGGTTGTAGTCACAGAATCACAGAATGGTTTGGGTTGGAAGGGACCTTAAAGCTCATCTCCTTCCAACCCATTGCCATGAGCAGGGACATCTTCCACTAGACAAGATCGCTCCAAGCTCTATCCAACCTGAACCTTGAACACTTCAGGGATGGGGCATCCACAGCCTGTGCCAGGGCCTCACCACCCTCACAGTAATGAATTTCTTCCTAATACCTAATCCAAACCTCTCCTGCAGGAGAACATCATCCAGCACCCAGCTGCAAAACGAGAGCAGGTCAACAGCAAAGGCCCTGGGCAGGCTCCCAGAGCAGGTTTGCTGTTGAGGGTACACAGCAGAGAAAAGGGAAGAAGTTTGGAGGGAACAGTGCTGGGGAATTGGAGTTTGAGCAGCAACAGCTGTGCTGCTCTGATGCCCAGGGGCAGAATTAATTGGTGTCATTAAATTGGTAATGGCTACAGAGGCTTGTTTCCTTCATCAGAAAGGCCTGGGAAGAATTGAATGTTACCAGCTGAGTTCTGGGTGGTTCCCAGTCTGGCTGGGCTGGAGAGGGTTGTGAGGCAACAGGCAGGTGAGTTTTCTTCATACTTTTTCCCCCTTGCAAAGGTCTCTGTCCATAGTTAAGGGTTTTTTGAAATCCTTTGAATGCTCTGAGGGTCTTGAATTTTTCCCTGCTCCCAGGTTGTTTATCTGGTAGCTCTAACTTCAGTTGTCATTATTCATAGAGGTGAACGCGTGTGTTAGATTCACAATCTTGCCAGCATTTAGAGTAGTTTTTTCTTGTGCAGTTTCTTTGCTCCTTTTCAGGAGATGGCTGGGGCTGATTATTGTGATCATTCTATCTTCCTCTCATTGTTTTTGGAGGAAAATATGTATTTTAACAGCAGACCAGAATGAATACCCACCTGAAAAGGCAAAATGCCGTAGTATTAACTTGGGCTTTTCTATATAAACAGCATTTGGTAAGTGTGCAATACTGAGATAAGGATTGAAAGAATATTGGTTGATTTTCCATAATGCTTCTCTTTTAAAGTTGCTTCAGAAGAATGCTAGTAAATGGAATGTTTCTGTAGCAATACAGAAAAAGAAGTCTCAAGGTGAGAGCTGTCCCATTACATAAAAAGCAGGCAGGTTCTGGGATGAAGTAAAGGCTTTGGGAAGTAATTTCCATAAGCTGTGTAGGGGGGTGAGGCTGGTGTTTTGTTTTGAACGTGGGGGCAGAGGGGCCCTGGTTTAATGACCTTGATTAAATGCCACAGAAATGGGCTCACTGGGAGAGATTGTGTTTGCTGCAATTTAAAAGGCAGAAAATAAAGTAGGGCAGGCACCTATAGAGAACAGTGATCCATTCTTCATGCTCACTCCCTGGGGAGCACAATAAGTAATAGGCTGATTTATATCTGGTAGGAAAAGTTGGAGTTCATTGTTTAAAACAATAAAAAACCCTAGAAAGAACTCCCAGGGCTGGAACAACATGGGGACTGAAGTAATTATTTCAATTCACCTGTCAGAAGTACTCCAGAACTGTTTCAAATGGGGGTGTCTTTTCTGTGTTTTAAAAAAGTAAAACCTAAATGACACCTTCTTTTTTAGCATTTAAATTGACAGGAGGTCATGTCTTGGAGAGATGGGCATTCCCGCTCAGGGTCTGGATGGTCAGAAGTAACAGGGATGACAGAGGTGATGGGCAAACTTCTGTACTTGGACATATGTGAGGGTGAATGCAGAAATAAGCAGGTGTGACAAACATGTTGTGACCTCTGGCATTTCTGGGAGTGTTCATCATTTACCAGCTTATTGGTGTTTCAAAATGGGAGAACAAGGGGAAACTCAACAGTTTGTGGCATATTTTTGGTTTCATTTTTTGTTTGTTTTGGAGCTTTAGTTATTTTTTGCTTTAAAAGTGCAGGTGAAGTCTGTGAGGATCAGACAGTGTGGCCCAGAGCTCTGTTTGTCCAAATTAATTAGCACTGGTCTAATGCCAAGGCTGCATACTTCTAACCAAAGACAAATTTGGATAAATTATCTGTGATAATCAGCTTCAATAGAACACTTTATCAATCTAAAATGATTTCGTTTTCTTCAAAATGTGTCTCTCCCCAATAAAAGTGCAGCAAGATTCAACCTATTACAGCACCCAGCAGCAAAGCAATAGTGCAAACATTACCCCATTTCTGTCAGAACTCATTCAAATTAAATTATGTGAAAATGACAGGCTAAGTACAAATGTATATTTAATACAGTCAGCCCTGGTCCTCCATGTCTGATGTACTCCTATCATAAAGCAATCACTAATCTACTTTGCAGCAGCACTGAGTTAACTGGAAATGTGTTTTATTAATCCAGGTAAGTTCACACAGTTTTAATCTGTGTAGTGTTTGCAATTCCATGTAGCCAGTGACTGCAAGTTTTGCTGATTGCATTTTGTAGGTTACCTTTGTACCATCTTATGCAAAAATACTCACCAGATTTATTATTTTTAATCTTTGAGTGTGTAAATTTCACCCTTCAAAAAGGAAATTGCTTTACTGTCATGTAAATAGAGCTTAGCCATGGGGTAGGCTCAGTATGACTGAAAAGAAACCCCATGACTGATTATCACAGACAAAAATAACCAAAACCAAACAAAGCCAAGGTACGAACAAACAAAAACCCCAACAAAACCAAAAACATAATGAGAATTTATTTCTTGTTTTGCATGTAATTGCAGAACAACACTAATTTATTGTTAGAATACAACAGATACTTGAAACTATTGTTCTGAGATGTGGTAAATATGGTCTTTTTTTTTTTTTTTTTTTTTTTTTTTTTTTTTTTTTCTAGTGAAAATGAGTGACCCACATTGTGAACTGTGTTCTGTTCCTTTTATAGCCTGCCAGTGCACTGTAATTGCGGTTTGTGCTGGGGGGGCTGGCAGGCAGTGCCCTGCAGGCTGTGCTCTGAGTGTTGGCAAGGGCACTGTGACTGCATGGGGTGGGGGGGTTAAACACCACCTCACCTGCTCCTGAGGGAGTAGCTCCTTCCTCTCCCTGTTTAGCCTTTTCCCCCCCCTCTTTCAAGCCACTTAATGATATCTGCCTGTTACAGGACCCTGCCAGCCCCACCAGTGGGTCTGTGCAAAGGCTGTTCCTCAGAGGCTTTGCTGAACTGTCATTGTCTCTGAGGCTCTGAAGACTTTCAGTGGCAGAGGTCTTGGGCAACTAGTTCAGTATTTGGTAAGGAATTGGTTTAAAATCCCATGTTTCTTCTAAAATGCCAAATCATCTATTTCACTGTGCAATCTTAGACCTGTGCTTTCTCTTGCCCTGGGGCCAGCTCTTTGTGCCTTGTGCGTGGAGTTGCAGGTTAATCATCTGGTGGCACATGCCATTCCTCCTCAGGCCAGCTAAACAACTCTGATGTCCCTTCACAGCTGAAGCTTCCCAGTGCCCTGCTGTGGTAGTTACACTCTGGCTTTCTCTAGACAGAGCATGGCTTTGGAGGTAGAGAGCCTAAGTAAAATCTTACACCAGATATGCCCAAACTGCATTTTGTTTCTCTTTGAACTTGTTTCTTCAGTCTTAAAAGGATGATTTAAAATTCTTAACCTGCTTTCTGAAGAAGCTCCAGCATTCTGGAACCCTCAGCAGTACATGAACCTCTCCCACACATTTCAGTCCCATGGTGTGTCTCCGTTCAGCCCAGCACAAGATAAACAGCATCTGTAGCTATCTCTTCATCTGCATCCTAGTTCCTTCTTTTTAATGGCAAAAATTAAACATTCTTGCTCATTCTGTTTCTTCTCCACAAGCTCTGTCACAAAAAGGCTTTAGAACTCATTAAAATGAAGGACACAGTTCTTGCCCAACTGCAAGGTATTTGCAAACAATCCCCATATTTGAAGGCAACCTGATGTAATCCTTCCCCAAAGGTGCTTGTAAAGCTGATGAAGTAGCAAATTGTCTTTTGCAGCATATCCACCTCTAGTTCATTCCTTACAAGAAAAACCAGGCCTGGTGGAGGCTTGGATTTCATTAACTGAAGTATGGACTCATTACTGCTGCATTGTAAGGCAGACTCAGTTTTAGACAGAATGTGAGGCACAGAACATGAGCAATACAAAGATCTTCAAAAACACAAACTTGTTGAACCATTTAAGTTGTATTCCACTTTTGAAATGTTAACATTGTGTTATGTGTGTACATATATTTTGAAAATAGCAATCCTCAGTCAACCAAGACACAGAAGATAAAATACATTTCATATAAATACATTCATGGCTTTAAAAAAATAGTCTTAGAACCTGCTGACAGACTCAAGTGTAAGTATCTTTCTTACATGTATTTCACTTTTGTGATGCTAATAGGCTGACTAAAGGCTACTGAATAGAGACCAGTTTTAAAACATGGAAAAATTGGTACCATGGCTCCAGGACCAAGTAATTTTAAAAGTTGCTACTGCTATAGGATATATTCCCTGTTGTCAAAAAACAACTGTGTGTATCTTAAAAAAATTTTTTTAGAAAAGCTATTTCCTTGTTTCTTTTAGTGACTCTTGTAGTTCCATGCACAACTGGATACCATCGCCTTTATATACCAGATTTTCTCTCTCTCTTTCCCCTTGGGGTTCTTGGAAGGTCAGCAGGCAGTGTTCTGCACTAGCCAGAGAAAATTATGCATGGTGAAGTTTGAAGTTGGTCCCCAGGAGAAGGGATGTACTTGAGGAGTGTAGAGGCATAGTTTATTTTTGACAAAGTCTATTTTAACTGGAAAATAAAAATACATATACATGCAGAAAAAGAAAAACTTGTCTTGAAATTGCAAGCTCATGTGTTCAAGAGAAGCAATGTACAAAATCTTTTACTTTCTGTACAGTGACAATACCAAATAGTTTTTTAAACCATCATATACACAACACAAATGTTATGATAGAAATCTATAAATACTTTCAAATGAATTTGCAATATAGAGTAGTTGAGGGCCACAGCTGTACAAAATGTTAGCAACATATATAAAACGCTTAAGAAAGTGCAAAGTAGAACAGTATCAAGAGCCTGCACTTTTTACAGCACTTATGGTTCAAGTGTGAAGAGCTGACAGGGATGCAGGAGCTCAGTTACAATTCAAAAAAGACACAGTACAGGATTCGGCACACAAAATGATGAACTATTATTAAATTACATCTTCCTCCTTCTTCACATTTGTGACTTCCAGTTAATAAGAGAACATTTTTATAATGAATTTCTGTAGAGTGATTTGTCCCTTTTTACAAGTTTCCAAGAAACAAAGATTCCCTGGCCAGAGACTACTTTTCTGTAAATAAAACAACTAGACAGGGAAAGCCCTGTTGGTTTCTGGTCTCCTTATCATGCTTACCACAGTTAAAAGGTGAACAGAAATACCTTCATAAAGGAATGCAGGCATTTAAAACCAGATCCTCTCAGTTACACCCAGGTAACCAGTACTCACATGTATGTGAAGGTCTAGAGAATCACTGCCTTAAAAACATCAACCACCTCTCAAAAAAACCCACCAAAACTCTTTAAAAAACTCTGAGTTTCAAGTCTGTTTAGAGACCACTGCCCATCAGTTTCACAGCTGTTTGCCAGTCCAGATGCAAGTTCTGCATTCAGGCACTGATTTCTCATCAGCACCCCCAGAGCTGTGCAAGTCTTTGTTTTCTTTTATACTCTGTGTCCAGTGGAAAGCTCTGCTTGAATTAAAATGCAGTGGTAATTAAAAACCTGTTTGGTGAGTTGGAAGTTGAAATAGTTAATTCAATGGTCTTGAGTGAAATTTCTTATAACTTTTAGAAAGCTTTTCAGTTCACCTTTATTTCAGTAAGTGTACTGTCTATTCTTTTGTAGGCACTGTAAAATTCAAGATATTGATGTGCAGAAGAATCCATCCATTTTCAAGCAGTGCGTTATTAGTGATCTCTAGCAAGTTCTTGACTACTGCTGTTGTCTTGGATTTGTTTTTCAATGGAGAAGGGTAGACACTGGATACTCTCTTTTCCCCCTTGCTAGAGGGAAATATCTTATTACAAGTGTCTTATTATGACAGAAGAGTCATCACAATTACATTATTTCTTCCTCTTTGAAATACAGGCCAGACTTCAGCACGAGTTAAAGAGAAGTTGTAAGTAGTCTGAATATGCTAGAGAAACACTACAATTACCTGGTCATACTGCTTCACATAATGATGTCTGTCTCAAAACTGGAGATGATCACACAAAACTCTATGAAGACCATCAGTGTCTAATCTGCTAACAATTAACAATTTGGAGTCTAAGATATTCTGTTTCACTTGACAGTAGTTATAGTCCATTTAGTGTATTTTTTGAATGTGTGATATCTACAGTGCACACAGACATCCAAAACTGAGGCATGAGAAGGAGCCACCTGCACAGCTGCCAGGTCAGCTGAGCTGTTTATTTACCTCCATACATTCTTTCAATGTCATTGAGGTAATGGTTTTTCAGTTCTTTCCTTTTCAGTTTGAAAGCATCTGTCACCAGCCCAGTCTCGGGGGTCCACGGCTCAGGGCTCAGCCGGACCTTGATGGGTATTTCAAATCTTTCTAATTTCACTGAGGGGACAAGAACAAAGAAAAGCACAACTGTGATTACAAAGCCAAATGAAATACTAATTTATGTTCCCTAAAAATCCGGTCAGCACCCTGTAGCTTGTATAACATGCTGTCCTACTTAATGAAATAACCTTACAGAAGGGCCACAGGCAAATTTCATCCTGTCCCAACACTGAGTGCTGGTTAGTGTGCAAATACTCTTACACACTCTGTGTTTAGAACTTGTATTGGATATGACAATGCAAAATCTAAAGCTTGAAACAAATGACTGAGTAGCCTGAAGCTCTGAGACTACTGCCAGAAAAGCACACACTGAAATCTAGTTGTATCTTTGTTACAGGAATGGAATGAGCAGTTAACTCAGACCAGCTGGACATGCTTCGTATTTAAATTATAATGAAGTACTTGTACATTTTCCCTGGTTGAAGTTTCTTTCCTGTATTTTTCATTCCTAAAAGTCTGTTTAGAGTTCCAAACAAAGGGACTTCTTTGTATTTTTGTTACATTAGCCACTTACTTGCCCTTCAGCTGGAAGCAGTGTCTTGGCACATGCACAGCCTCACTGCAACCAAGGCTGCTTCTCTCTCTTGCACAGGTAATAGCCCAAGAGAGGGGAGCAAGGGAGGAGAAAGGGAAGGGGATGGAGGGAAGGGCAGGAGCAGCAGGAACAGCACAGGGAGCTGCTGCATGTGCCCAGTACTACGTGGAGTTTGCTGCCAGCTCCTGCAGGCAGGCTGGGAATGGGATCCACAGCCATGGACTTGTAGCTGAATTCCAGCAGAGCCTCTGGGGGGCAGCAGCAGCGGCACCCCGCAGCTCCTCTGCCTTTCTAACTTCAGCTGCTATCAGCATGTGCTGCTGCACAACACTCAGATGTGCGCCTGCTCACGATGAAGGTGCATCATGCTCTGCTAAGAACGTAGAACTACCTCTTTAAAATACTTTTGAACAAAGTTTTACATAATTAAGTTGTATCTCAATAGTAGATTACTATCTAGAAGGCAGAAAGAATGCATAAGCAAAGGGTTTAAGTACACAAAGCTATGTGGATAGTAATTTGCCTAATTCATGATAAAAAAGCCAAGGATTAAAGTGTTTAAACCTAAGCCTTAAACATGTGGATTGATTTATTTTTTTCAAGGTAAGACTTAACAGTGCCTTTCCTTCTTGTTTTCCCATTTTCAGAAGGCAGACTCTCCTCTCTAAGAGAAAGTGCTTAGCATGTGCTTAAGGCCAGCTTTTACTCCTTCCTTGAATGAGGTGCCAAGTGCTTTAGAGACTTTCTTCCCCACTGAGTTGGTTCATTTTTTTGTCATTTTGCAACTTTTCTTCCAATTAACGGCTCTTTTGGACCTTATTTTTAACCATATTAGACAAGAAACTTGTCTCCAGAATTTAGATGGAAAAAACCTTCAGATAATTTGTTAAAAGTACAAGTAATATAGTAATCAATACAACCAGTATTATGTAAATTCTTGGGATAATATGGAACAATTTTGTGTGGTCTTTGCCTCAATAAACCATTAAGTTTTGGCAGATACAGAGAGGCTGGAAGGAGGAGGAGCAGTTAGTGAGGATAATGACAGTTTTTGCTGGATAAGCCCCCATGGGCAGCAGGATGTGCTGTGGTACTCACTCTTGTTCGCCACTTCTTTAATCTCTTGCAGTATTTCTGCTTCCATTGTAGGATTGTTACAAATGTCCACCCAGCTTCCACTGATGCCCTTCTGCTCAGCCAATGCTGTCAGCTTCTTCTGGTTAGGGACCACAAAACTGATCACATAGGACTGGTCACTACACAGAGTGGCAAGAGAAGGAAGGAAAAAAGGTTCAGTCAAGACTTTCATTTCAGGGTGTAAATTACCTGCTGCTGCACCCACAAATGCCCGGGTTATTCCACCATACAGAACCCTTCTTGTGCATTAAGTCTTCACATCTGAAGGTTTATCAAGAAGATATTTTAAGCTGGTTTACAACATCAGGTTTGATCAGAATGAGGCTTTGCTGTCATTTCACTTATGTACATCTCAGTTTAGCTTCCCAGCTAGACCTGGGGTTTAACCACTTCTCTGCAGCTCCCCCTCACATAGGGAGAGAGGGGAATATATTGGCACTATTTTCAAAACTCACTGGAAAGCCTTGGATCAGGTGCAAAGTGTCCAGATGAACTTTTCACTGGCATTCTGACAGCCAGAACACATGCTAAATATAACTATATATAATGATATATACCTGTTTAAGGAAGGGATGGGATGGAACAGAGGCATGTCTGGATAGGAGAAATGCCAACAGAAAAACAGGTAATTTCTTCAGCTTTTAGGGAATCTGGAAAGCTGTGCTTCTTCAGACATGTTTGTAACTTGTAGTCTGATGGAGAGGGTTAGTAGAAGGAAACTATGGAGAACTACAGTTGGATTAGAGAAGTGAATCAGAGCCTCTACTTCATGTTTACTCTAAGCAGAGTTTCTAAATTAAAATTAATATGTCTCTTACCTTTTGGCATAAGCACAGATATTGTCAATCAATGGGCAGTTCTTCAGTGCTGCCTCTACTTTGCCCAGAGATACATATTCTCCTGCCTGGAGCTTTACCAAGTCCTTCTTACGATCTAGGAGGCAGGGGAAGGGGGAAAAAAGAAAACCTTGTTAGGAAACCTTGTTTCATTTAAACTTGAGCATTTCCATAGACTCATTTCCATACATACCACCTATGTATTTTGTGCTATGCCAGATCTTAATGGACAAGTTTTAAAGCAGCTAATAGCTGCCAAATTTATAAAGATTTCTGTAAAAAGTGTTATAGCACTACACTTCTTGTCACACAGATTGTAGGAAAGGACTCTGATTTTAAAGCTTTGTAATGAATCCAAAAGTTAATCTTGTATTTATTCTTTAAAGTCCATGTGCTAAATTTAGATGATGATAATGTCACAAGAAATGGCATCATTTCCAAAATTTTACTCCAGCTATGAGGACTTCCAGAAATGTGTTTTACACTGATTCTGTAAATAGGTAACCTTAAGTAGATTAGCCCAGGCAAAGCCAGCAGTATTAATAACATGTTTATAATTATGGTTAGTCAATACTTTGTAATATATTAAGGTATCAAAAACTGAGACCCACCTATGATCTGCAGACACCCATCTGGATGAAATTCCCCAATATCTCCTGTACAGAACCATCTCTGGCCGTTCTCATCAACAGTGAACTCTTCTGTTGTCTTCTCTTCATTTTTAAAATATCCCATGGAGACGTTGGGTCCACCAATTATAATTTCTCCTCTAGGATTAGGCTTGTCTTTATTAGTATAGCCTCCTATAAACAACACAGTCCCAAGCAATTATTTATACCTCATATATCCTTCTGCCAAGAAAATACTTTGAAACTTCAGTTTGAAGTTAAAGCACACTAGCTGATGACTATTATCAAAGATAAAGAACAATTTCTTCATATGTTACACCTAGCTAAGCAGATAGGCAAAGATACCAGCTAGGCAGAGGCTGAATTAATTACTCTGAAATCAGAACAATTACTACTCTCACCTTCTTGCCAGTCTCTCAGTTTTATTTCACAACAAATAAGAGGAGCTCCAACTCTGCCAGTGCTGTAATCAGCAACTTAGGGAGAAAACAAGAAAGAAAAACAAGATTTTTTTGTTATTTGAAATATGAATAGGGTGTATCTTATCTCAAGTTACTTTACTGCAGAAATACAGCTGGAATATTGTAGCTGTATTTTGACTTGTTTTAAAAAAATTAAGAATCACCAAAAACCAATACATCTCTATTTCTGCACTTCTGTATTTCCACAGGTGTTTTAACTACCTTCTGTAATGGTTCCAGCTCCACACGTTTCTGTCAGTCCATAGCCTTGCCCAACAGGACAGCAGAAACAGATGTTCATGAATCTCTGTGTTTGAGGTGAGAGTGGTGCTCCTCCAGAAAGCATCATTCGGACATTCCCTCCCAGCAGGGCCTTTACTTTTTTAAACAACAGACTTGAAAGAAGGGAAAAAGCATTAAAAATTATTCACTTAGCCCACTCTTATAAGAGACAAACCTTCTTCCTTCCTTCCTATCTGGAACGCCTTAAAAATTAACTTTTCCCCAGATTTTAGTAGACAGCAGAGCTAATCAAACTCATTACCTCTTGTGTAACACTTGAGGAAGCAGAGTTCCCGTAGCTTAACAAACATTCCAGTTTTATCATTTGAAAAAAAAAGCAATGTAATGAAAATGAACCAGGCAGCCGCTTGGAAGATTAGTCATTACCATGAAATATCTCAGCTGTTTCCAGTAAGAACTGGGACTAGGTCAGTTACTCATTCGATGTTATTTGCATGGCAGATGAGAAGTGTCTGATAGCTCAGAGGATCATTCTTTTACACTATCCTAACAGATCCCAAGGGAAAAGGCACCCTTGGCCCAAGAATGCTACTTACATGTTACACAGAGGTGCATCATATCCTCTCTTGATCTGTTCCAATTTGTAGTCATAGCCTATCTTGAACAGAGTTCTCTGAATGTAGTTCATCTCTTGAACTTTACTCATGACATTTTTGTAAATTCTGTCCATTATTTCCTACAAAGTGTTAAAAAAAGAGGAAAATTACCACATGGGACAGACCAGCATGTGTAAATTAAATACCAAGTAAACTCCCCCTCCCCTCCACCCCCCCCAATTATCCTTCCTTTAAAATGGATAACAAGAGTGAAATCTTTGCATCATGGGGTTAGGCAGTGTTTAAGTGCAATGCTTTTAACATGTAATCAATGAGCCAATTTATAGACCATGGCAGCCTGGAGCTATTTACACCTGAACCTGTAATTAAACCGTGACAAACTGATTTTGAAAATTTTAAATTCAAGTTTAACTCAATCTCTTTGCTAAAGGTTGGTATATATTCCCTTCATGGTGTGTCCTGCTTGGGAGTGCTGATGCTGTACTTTACCCAGAGCAATTGTCAAGTGCAAGGGAGTGAACTAAGATTCATTGCACCACTTCCTTTTCCAAGAGAGCTCTTCAACTTTCAGAGAATTATGGTTGCAGTAATTCTAATTATCTGACAAAAATTCACCATAATTCTGTCACAGACCAAAGATTAATTTCCATTAAAATACTAAACTTATGGTCACCCAAATACACAGAACCTAAAACATTGTTCAGGCTGGTGAAGTATTTAATAGAAATTTAAAGATTGGCTCCTTCAAGTTTGTTTTGAGGCACAATGTTTTGAAGTATTGATGTGCTTTTTCTCCATGTAATAAATTTAAATGTATATTTTCCAAAAGGTTGGAGTTTTCAGACATACTTATTGTCACTCGCTTAATTATTAAGATGACCAAGCCTCTTTATATGCTTATGATTTTATAAAACAAAAGAATGCAAGTGACTTATTTTAAAACTCTTGGCTATTCTAAGTTATTGCAGAACAACCAGATCCAACCAAAACTCAGTATTCCTAAATTAGATTACATCCTCCTACTCACTCCCCACCACCATGTGGCACACCCAGTGCTACCAGTTTTATGAGCCACTGATGTGACAGGATCCTAAAAGCAGCACCTGTGATGGCAGAAGACACAAACATTTGTGGAGTTTCTGGATAGTACCAGAGCCTTGTGGAGTGCAGGAGCCTGGTCACTCCCAGAGCAGTGGAACCTGCAGAAGCAGGAGGAGTTCCAGCCTCCTGATCTTTCCTCTGAGAGAAGGCTCAGCCTGGCCTACCAGCCCTGAGAACAGCAGAGAGACTCAGCCTCGGTGTTACCTTGACTTGCTGAGTCTGTGACAGAGCCAAATATCCCTTACAGTGGATTCCCTCTTGGCCAGCACCACCCTGCTTGTCCCTCTGCAAAAAGGAGTTCCAGACACTGACTGTGACCTATTGTTGTGTCAGGAGCCCAGTAAAACACCACTTGTAACTACTGAAACATTGACAGGTTTGGATCAAAAAGGATTTGGGCTTTAGTATAGGCAGACTCTTGTGCCCAGCTGCAGCACCAGTACTCAGTTCAATCCACCAACAGCTGGAATGTCTGTGTTTGCTCTTTTCCTATTATGACAGTTACTTACATGTAAAGAGCAAAACATGTTAGTAAATACACTTTTCTAGCATAAAAAAGAACATTTTTTGCTGGACATATCTGCTTCTGCATACTTACAGGCACAGCTGCCATCAGTGTAGGCTTAAGTACAGTACAGTCTCCTTTGCTTCCCTTCTTAATTTTACTTGACTGTAAAAAGAAAAAAATGTAAATTTATGAAGCTGAAAAGGAAACAGTGCTTGAAAACTAAAGGACTAACAAAAGGAGGAGATATATTAGCATGTAATTTGTTCAAATATCTTCCCCTGTTCCTGTGTCATTTTGCCCCCCTTGTTAAGGAAAGGGTAATGATCAACATCTATTTCAACCAAAATACTCAATCTTTTAGAGGTTCACTTTGTTTATCTTTCTCTTACTTCCTCCCTCTAGTACTTGCTTTCTCCTCCATCTTCCTTTGGGAACTTGTTTTGCTTGATGCAAATCTCTCTACAAGCAAAACACAGAGGTATCTATTCTGGCTTAATTTACTCTTATTTATCTGAACTGCTAAAGGGAAAAAAGCAAAGGACTAAATAGAAGATCTGCAATAACTGGATAAAGAACTGATAAAGTGAGACCAAAACTTAAGATCACTTTAAATAGTTCAGTTGATCTATTAAGAGCTGTTCTTACCCTGTTATCCAATGGATAATGCTATAGGCATTTATTAGGATTGCTTTTAGACTTCCTAAGTATCATAAAAGCAAAGGTTTTAATAAAATTTGTATGGTACAACCCACCACTGTTGATCACCAGGAACGTTAGTTTGCATCATTTTTGAAAAAAATCTACATTTCTGAAGTGTACCATATACTGAAGGAGGAAGCTGAGCAAGAAGAGAACAGGCTGCACAAGGTGAAGTTTGCTCCCCACGTTGCTCTGCTAGCCCTCACCTGATCTGAGAGAGTGAGAGGAGAGGAGTAACCAATCCTGCAGCCATAAGTGATGCAGGAAACTTCTGCTGTCAGTTCTAACACATGGGCCAGAGGCAAATAACCAATGTAAGTGTCCTTGGGTCTGGAAAAGAAAAAATAATTAACCATGAGTCACAAGTGGACTGAAAATGCCATTTAACCATTTTATTGTGTGCTTAGTTATTACTTATTGATTAACCTGGATCCCAGGTGAGCTTATTCCCCTGCACACAAGATGGGTGTGATTTCAGCCACAGTGTATAAACAAACTGGGGAAATCTGCCCTTTCTGAAATCACTACAAATTACAGGATTTGCCCTGTTTTCTAGGAAACTCTGATTCCTTAGTCCTTTACTGCTATTTCCTCTCCTTGTGGGAGGTTTCATTTCAGTTATGAAATTAAGGATGAAATAATTACACTTTACAATAATGACCAATGATTTACAAAGCCCTGTCTGTCACCTTCTTCTAGGATACATTACTAGAAAGAGAGCTGATTACTGAAGTACTGAGGCAGTTTCAGAAAGTAACAGCTCAGAGATTTCTCAGCAAGAACCTCAGAGCAGCTTTCTGTCACTGACCAGCAGCTTTCAGCATCCAGAACTGGGTTTATATCCTCTCCCAACAGCAGTCTGGCATCAGGGCTTGTTTCAGCTATTGACCCTTTTGTGAATGCAGAGACAAATACACACTCACTTCCATGAAAAACTTCACCGAAACATTAATGTGAAGGAATCTGCACTTGATTTTACTGCTGTCAGTGCATAATTCATTACTTTTCTGCTCCTTCACTGAACTGTACTTTAGCAGATTCTGCAGCATGTGCATCCAGAGTGGTGTCTCCAGGTCACTGAAGTGCTAGGCTGACATGCTTTCTAAACTGATTGTAGGTGCCTGAAAATGTCTAAAAATATTTCCCAAATTGCGCTAGAGGAGGAATCTCTCATCTAGTGGTATCCTCTGATACTCAAAAGTGCAAAAATCCATCACAGACTTACAGCTAAGGGTAATGAAAAAAGCAGCAGCATGGGAGAAAACAGCTACAAGGGCATATTTTTCAAACAAGGAAAGTTCACACACACAAGACATATTCCTTATAAATTAAAAAGTAGTGGCCTCACAATAACATGAAGAAACTTGATAACACAATGCCAGCAGCAGACTCTATAAATGTGACACTTCTGGAAGTTGTTTTAGCTCTCTGTGCACAAGACAATGAAGTGTTTCTTACCCCAGTCCAGGTATTCTCTCACACTGTCCTGTCATCCCAGCAATTAAGTTTTTATGCATCATCATCACTCCCTTGGGTCTCCCAGTAGAGCCACTGGTGTACATCACTAAAGCCAAGTCTGTAGGAACAGGTCTGCTTGGCAGAATGCTTGCTACAAAATTCAGGAAAAAAACTGTTATTTATTCTTTTCTTATCTACTTTCTAAATGATTTCTGTAATTAATCAGTGTGCAAATGTCTGTAATCAGTGTGAAACAGGTGCTTCGTGGAAGGCCAGCACAGCAAGCTGTGGCACGGTCAGTGCTGGAGAGAGCAGTCATCTGGTGTTAAGAGGAAGAGAGGGAAGGCCAATTTTGAAAGCAATGATGAGTATTTGAGCATCTACACAATCTGGGTGACACTTCTGTCACTGTGGTTTATAGCTGGCTGAAAGTTTCATAGAAGGAGCCTTTTGAAGACCAAATAAAACTGTTAAAGGCAGCAAAGGGGAGAAATACAGTATGGATGATAAACAGCACGGTGAGTGAAAAACAAAACAAAAAACCAACACCCCAAAAAGCTGCAAGTCAGCTTTTCTGTCCATCAGTCTTTCAAAGCCAAGGTTGTAGAGGTAAGGTTCCTTTTAACTCCCCCTCCTGACAATTTTTTTAAATTTTAAATAAACCTTCCTCAGGTAAGCTGCAATTTTAGTAGAAAAGCAGTAAGCATAGAACACTTGGCTTCTGATTTTTGTTTTAGTTCTCTTTATTCTTAGGATGACAATCATCAGCCTTCATGGCTTTCAGTATCTGCAAGGAAGCAGGCTCTTCAGAGACTAAGCCCAAGAAAAAACACCCTTAGGGTCACTGCAGGTCTGTATCAGCACCTCAGGCTGATCAGAGATAAGCAGCTGGGATCAATGTGTGTTTCCCAAAGCTCCTTTGCCACTTTATCTCCTCCTTTATTCCAGAGAGAGCCATGGTTAATTACAGACTGCTGATGTAAGGGGAACAGATCATCAGGGTTGGGTTTTCCTTCCTTAAAGCAGATGTTTACAGTCACTCCTGGCTGCCCAATGGAGCAAGGAATGCAACTGTTATTCCTCTAGCCTTAAGTGCTTTTTAGCTACAGCTTGGTTAAGATAATGGACATTTTCAAACAAAAAAAACCAAAAAAGCTTTAAGTGCTTTTTCCTCTTTTCTTAGAAAAAATAGTGACAGTAAGATAAATAAAAGGTAAGAGGAGCAGAAAATGAAACATTAAACCAGTTTCTATTTCATATCCTAAAACAAAGAAGAAGTATTAAATTATTCTGGTATGGTTTACAAGTTACAAACAAAGTTTTATCCTGACATACATGACACATGAACAAAAGATATAAAACAAGTTTTTTGTTTATTTAAGGAGAGCTGGAGGATGAACTGTCACCCTGCCACTGCCTTTGCTGGTGACAAAGGCCACCCTTTGCTGGGTAGGGGGGGTTTTCTGCTACACATCCCTCTTAACCCAGGTGCAAACACTGCTTGATTAGTCAGTCCTGTGTGAAGTGATTCACTTACAGTTTTCTGGTTTGGCTCCCAGCTCTTCTACTGTCTGCATACTATGAATCTCCACGTTTTCAGGGTATTCTGATTTATTGACTGTTTTCTTGTCCACATAAATGATATGTTTCAGACAGGAGACTTGTGGCAGTGCAGTCTGCAGAAGAGAAATGAAATTTTTAGTAGTGTACTGACTGAACTGTAGGGTTGCTTTTAGCAGGTGAAGATGATACCAAATTACCTTAAGTTTGCTCTCAAGGAGTTCCAGACTGGTGACCAGATATGATGCTCCACACTCGTTGAGACCATAGGTCACTGCCTCTTCCCCCAGGGTGGCATAGAGAGTGACAACTGTCACAGGGATGGGAGAGGACAAAAAGAAGGGTAAAAGTAAAACTAAAAGCAAAAGCTCTTGCCTTAGCTTACTGGAAAGCACTCAGCTGGGAATTTTCTAATTTGGAAATGAAACTGCTTTTATTTTGGCACAAGAGACCTCTGGAACAAGGAGGACAGCTGGGCAAGAAGCAGGTCCTCACTAAGAGCATGATCAAATACTGGAACAGGGTTCCTGGACAGATGGTTGATACCCCAAGATTGTCACTGTTTAGGAGGCCTTTGAACAATGCTCTAGGTAACAGGCTGTAACTTTCAGTCAGCCCTGAAGTGGTCAGGCAGTTGGAAGGAACCTATAATGGTCATCTACATCCTCCCAAAATAATTCTCCTTTTTCTACAGCAGAAATTATCAGAACAAACAGATGCACCAAACTCCAACAATAATGTACAAAGCAATCCCAGAGTAAGCAACTAAGAGCAGGTGTTCTGCCCCTGAGCTCTCTGCAGCCACAACTCAGGGGGACAGGTAACACTCAGACATTACAGGGCACCAGCTTAAAGCTGGGCATGGCTACTTTCCTTGCTTCCATGGAATTAGTGATGGGAGCAAGGCAGAGAATCAGACTAAGGAATCAGACTGTTTTTCATGCTGCCAGATTTTTTTTAACCCAGACTGGCTAAAGGAATGCCATTAAGTAACTCCCAGGCACAATGGAGTTCACCTCTCCCCATTATCTCTCTACTGAAAAAAACCCTTTAGTATCATTTGCAATCTCAAACTGTAACCTCCAAAGACCATTAAAGGAATTTAACAGTGCTGTGACATAGGGTTCAGGCAGAAGAGGAAAAAGAGTAACGTTATACAGCTATTTCTCACTGCCTTTCAAAGTCTAGGCATCCAGGCCAAATTAACCATAGTCTCCTACTTCAGTAAAAGTTCACCTCTTCCACTGCTGCCCCTGAACAGCCTCTCTGCACATTCTGCTGTATGAGCTGCTCCTCACACAGGCAGCTACTACTGCTGCTGGGAGAAAAAGAGACAGCCCAGTGCAAGCAAAAAAATAGGCTGTGGTTCACAGTGTGCTGTGTGCAAAATGGGCACTGGAGTGCTCAGTAACCACTGCAGCTCACCAAGTTTAACTCCCACTAGAGATTTCTGACAGCTTGAATAAAAAAGAAAAGAAAAACCATACATAATTGTAATGAATTTGAGCAGCTTACAAATGTCACCAAAACAGACCACCCACAGACTATCATATGATTTTGTTCACCATTCTTCTCTTCTGATAACTATTTCATCTTTTGGATGTATAATTTAGGATACAGACAGAAAATACCATAAAAACATCCCACATTTTGTGGGGAGAAATACAACTGACAGCTTAGATGCAACTACTGACATCTTCAGAATATTTAAAACAACCTGAATGGTAAGTGTACTATTTTGTCATTTTAACATCTAGAACATAGCACAATAAAATCATAAAATACAGTTTCATAAGTATGAGCAAGTTAATTTTAGGGACATCCACAAAGCATAGGATAGACTGAAAACTTCTAAGAATCAGACCATCAGCAGAGAATTTATGAAATTCTTCCACCTCCAATGACAAGACTGGCAGAGTCAAATACTTAACAGCCAGATCTGTGCTGAGAAATGGTTCTAAAATCCATCAGAAATAACCAAGTTGAGCACTCACGAGGGAAGTTGTACTTGAAGCAGGTGAGAGCTACAACCATCCACTCAGCTCGGGTCTCACAGAATATGACAACGGTGCTTTTGGGGGCGAGTCCCAGGGCAGTCAGCCCATTCCCCAGGCGAGTGATTTTCTCGTTTACGTCTTCATAGGATAACCATCTGTAAGTTCCTAGAATTAACTTGAGAGGAAAAAACAATGAATTTTCATGACAAGAAACTTCTGGTATAGCTTCACTGGCTGATGTGAATTGGTGCATAACATAATGAGTACACAGTCTGCCATTCATTAAGAAATTGCTTTCATTTTATTTGAAGTAGAATGAACAGTGCATCCTGTATGTTCTGTTATTCCTCAACTACCATAAAATGAATGGTTTTCTGTGGAATGACTGAGGAAGAGCTCTAAAGGGACACGCATTGTTGAGGCAAGATACAAAGCAGCTCAAACCCAAGTCAGAATTAAGTAAAAAATTACAAGTTTTACCTTTTTGAATACTTTTCCATTTGGTTGCATTTCATTTTCTTCACTCAGAATTTCCCTGGTTCCAAGACAGTCCTTCTTCCCAAACTTTGCTAAAGCATGGTCAAAGAGCTTGTCCAGAGTGTCTGCTCCAGGGATGTTTATGTTTGCTAGAGAGTCCAGGTGAGTGACAGAGCGGTAGGGGCTCCCCGGCTTGTCCGAGATGGGTTTAGCTTTTAAGCGCTTTGCCATAGCCTTTTTCTTCTTGGCATTGGTAAGAAAATACCAGGGAATAAATACCAGCACACTGTACAACCAGATTAACAAGTACACAGGCAGCAAGAGAATGGCACACATTTCTAGCCTAAATTTCATTGTGGGTATTGAAAAGAGAAACTCTCTTATGGAGTTCTGAAGCAGGCAAGAGCAAGGCAGCAGTGCAGAGTGGTGTAGGGAGAAGCAACAGTAGGTGAAGCTTAGGTAGAGCTGATTCAGAGCAGCTGCAAAATTTTAGTAACCTTTGAGAGCCAACAGTGGACACCTACGGGCGAAAACCAGTGCCAAGCAGAGAGCAGGAAAAAGAAAGAAAAAATAATTAAATTAGTAATATTATAGTCAGTTAATTAGTTTTAGTCCTTCTAAGATCTCACTTCAAAAGCACCACTGCACAATAGAGCAGTGAACTGCTCTGGGGATGAAAGAAGATGAATCTTTTCCATACTTGTTTCTTGCATTCACAAATATTTACTTCTCACAGACTTTTCCCCACTATTTCTGTTTGAATAGTTCAGGGCTGTTGAGATGAAGTCTGGCCTTCACAACATAATATTGTGTTTAAGCTACTTGAGTAATGACACAATTGTGTAATTATGGGAAAGGTCAACACTTGTTTTCCCACTAAATATTTGTACTACAGAGCAAAGGTACAGCAGATTGCTTTACTGCTTCTCAGAATATTCTATCAACTTCTATTCAGCTTAAAATGTATCTTGATATACTCAAAAACAGTATATAGACTCAAAAGCCTACATGGTAATCTAAAAATTATATAATATTCCAAAACTGCTTTATTAACTTTGCTCCAGCAACTGCATTTTTCATCTTCTACTTTTCAACTCTGAACGTCAGACTCTTGAAAAGGGATTATGTAGATTTGCTTTTCCCATTTCAAAAATACTTCAATACACGCATTTCAAACTCCAAGTATGGAAAACAGAATAAAATCTGACCAATTTAACACAATTTAAAATAAAGTACAATTTGGCAAGATTTTATCTGCATGTCAGAAATCTTTCCTCATTAAGGAGAACTGGGCCTAAATAAGGACTGTTGGTGAGTGGGAGAAAAACAAAACCATCCCAGCAAACCCCAATCAGGGCCAGCCCACTGGCCTGGGACCAGTGTGCCCTGGCATGTGAGACAGGGGTGGTTATCTCTAGTGATGCTAACACATCACCCACGCCCCACTGTGGGGAAAAGAGAAGGCACAGCAGCACCAGCCAAGGGCAGAACCTCAGACAGGCAGGGGAGCCAGTGACACTGACAGCCACCATCAGAGCCCAGGCTGCCATGGACACCATCTGATAAACAGAATGGATGAGAATAGGGAATTCTCAGGGCCCATCAAGAATGAAAAGAACGTAGGCACACCTCAAAATACACCTTTATTAATATATTTGCCACCCTCAGGTGATGAGGGAGGCTACAATTAACATTTCAGGTTAAACAAGACAACTGCTACTTACAGCAGACAGAAGTCAGTTAACAGGTTGGTGGGTTATTTAATAAGAATTTCAATATAAGCCGTTGTGTTGTAGCCAATATCAACAGCTTTAAGGTAATGTAAGACTGAGAGATGTGCAGGTATTTAAAACAACACGACCACTGCATTAATTTTGTAATTACAGCTACAGAATAAAATTACTTGAATGATAGTATAACAAACTAAACTAAACTAAACTCATCTCAGACTTGTATGGATGGAAGTGTTCTACATATTTTTTTAAATAAAAAAATGGATGCTACATTCTTTTCAAAAGGTACATGTTTATTCTGCTCTGGTGAGCCTCACCATCAACCTCAGTAGAAAAAGAGATCAGTTTACTTCCCAAAGCTCCAGTTCTCTAAAATGAAGGATTATTGGTTTATAACACAAATCTTGTGTGATACTTTCATCCCAGTTAATTCAGTGCTCCAAAACCAGCAGTTGAGTCTGCATTTCAAAGACAAGCCAGCCATGGCTCTAAGACATGGTAAGGAAATGTCAGGACACACCCATGGTTACACATAATGCTACAAGTTAGAACAGACCCCAGGGGAACTCTGGCTGCTCCTCACCTTCCAACAATGAACATATGACCAGGCACATTGACTTGGATAAAAAGCAGAGTTGTTGGAGTACTGCAAACTATTTAACACAATGAGACAGTACCACAACTTTTCTTTGGGCTGCAGAGGAGCTTGTTCAGAAGTGGTGCTACTGTGAAATATTACTGGCTAATAATCAAGAACTGGCTAATTTAGGAAGGGAGGACAGGAAGGTTGCATTTCTTTCATTTCGAATTTCAGCTTAATTTGTAATACTTTAAAAAGTGTTCCTAAAACCAGAAAACTCAGCTAATTTGCATACATTTGTAGTAATTTAAAGGAGAATCACATTTCTATCCTGGCAAAAATCAGTTGTAATTTTTAAGAGACATTAATTGGGAAAACTTAGTGAGTCCCAAAAAGACAACTGTGGCTTTTTCCTTTGAACATGCTCATGCAAAACCTCACACACACTTACAGACACAGACACACACACAGAGGTGTACTTACAAGGGATCTCAGTGATGACTGAGGTTTTTTCAGTGTTGATTAGACCTACATTAAAACAGAAAAAAGAACATATTAGAATTTGGGATGTTTTTTGCCTTGCAGAAAGGAAGAATCTTTAGAACTTCCACCCTACTGCCCCTAAGAAGCACAGGCTATGAATTCAGATAGAGGTGCAACACAACCCATACAAGAGAGAGCAATTACAGTACAGGAAAAGATTCAGCTTCCAAACTACACTGGACAGACAAGAGATGAAGCTGCCAAAATGGAGCTTAACTTTTATGTGACACTACTTCCTCCCTTTTGTATTTAAACATGTTCTGAATAAAATTATGAACAGAAGCTTAATGCAATTTAATTACCAATGAAACCCAGAAAGACAAAGGAGAGACTTCCATATTGCATATGGTTCATTCTTCTCAAGGCAGAACAAGAAGCTCTTTGTCACTCTTGAGAGATGAATATCAGTAGAAACACGAACTCAGGACTACCCATGCCACACATTGCCCAAGAGAATATGAAGTGGATTTGGGGTATTGAGGTAAGAGAAGACTTTCCAGAACAAAAGCATGTTTATAGAGGCAGTGAGGCCTCATTGGTCCCATGACCAGTGTAATAAAAGCTGGCTGTGTGTAACTGCAGAGATAAGGCTCCAAGAAAGCTTTAACTGATGTTTAACCTAGTCATATTTTAAAGGTCTTCCCCATAAGCCTAAGAATTTAATCAGTTTTTACAGACTGAAACCAAGTTAAATGTCCCTTGCAAAATTCTCCTACAAAGATTTTCTCTTGAAATAGAAAGAGGTGCTAGAATGTTTTTAGAGTTACTGGCATTTGCATGTGGCTGTGTAAGATTCTGATCCATTGCAGGATCATCCCAAACTCGTGCTAAATAAATATTTATCATCTCTTAAATATACTGCATATAACAGACTGACATACTCAACATGCAAAGGTAACTCCATACCAGTTGTATTCAATTAGAAGCCAAACTTAGCTACTCAAATTATACCTTATGACTTCAATCTCCTACTTAATTAGACTTTAAGAGAAAGGATGAGATGCAATGCTCACGTCAATGCACCATCAAGGACAAGGTAAGATTGCCTTACTTCAAGGTAAGACAACTACATATTACTAAAGTATAACAGTTATGTTCTTCATAGATTTCCTCATTCCTTACAAATAAAATTTAGCATTCATTAAAAAGTTCACAATAAGACAAAACTGGTATTTAACACTGGAATATTTAGAATATGTAATATTTTCTATTGGTTTACAAAGCTTATTATTTCTCTTGACTGTTGAACAGAACCAGCCTCTTTAGATGTTTATCTAGCTGTTTTGGAAATAGCAGAGCTTCCAGTTCTCTGTGCAGGAAACGCAGGTTCCCAGAAAGAGCAGTGTGCGTCAGGCATGACTACAAGAAAAAATGAAACCAAACAAAAATAGATGTTGTATCTGTCTATCTAGGAGAGCCTAGATAGCTGGTTTTCAGCATTTCCAAAGGATTTGCCTCGGATGAATCAGCTTCTATCAATTTTGAAGTGGTCTGGAGCTTGTTCATTTAACCCTTGCAGTGACATGTTACAGAGTTCATGCTGGAAACCTCACTCATGAAGTAATGTTTCACTTACGGCTTTTATATGCTGGGTGTTTACAAAAATTGTACAGTCCAAGGTTACCCCTGACTGACACTGTACTTAATGGGCTGCCAGAGATGGAAGAGATGTTATCTAAGTATAATCTCACTTTTATACCCTTAAATAAAAGTTTCAGACAGATAATATACAACGTTCTATTCCTGTCCTGTAGCCAGGGTCACAGAACAGAGTCTGAAATCAAAGCACATGCTCAGGAACAGAAGAGACATTCCTCTCTTCCTAATTTATCTCAAATCTAAGAAACAACTAGCAATTATATTTTTTAATATAGAAAAAAAACCCTTTTAAATAGTCACAAAAGCTTATGGGACTAAGTAAGAGCAAAAGTGTGTATGGGGAACAGAGAGAGGGTTTATGCCTCTGGAAGTGACTAAGATTAAGGAAATGCCTTAATCTTCTCTGCATTTGACTCTCCAAACTGGACAGAATCAACTTACTCAGCATTTACACACACTACTAGAATTTTTAAATGTAATTCAAAATCAAATTAAGTACCTCTAACTAGAAATTTTATCCTATGCAGTTTAATAATGCAGCAAAATTATTACCATCACTAGAAAAAGGCTTTAATTTGCTCAAGCCCAAAACACTCTAAAGGCTTAATAGTGTAAGTATATCAACAACACTGCTTACAATCCTTCCTCTGGTGTTAAAAAGCTTGCCAGGGATCCAATTTACTATGAAATAGCATGTTTGGGAGAAAACACAACTTCATTTTCTGTCTGCTTTAAATATAGCGTTAGGAAAGTAATCTGGTAAGGAAAATGACATTAGAGATTAAAAGGGTTGTGTTCTAGTTTGTGAAGAAAACTGCAATCTGCAAAGCAGATTGTTTTTAGTTTAAAAGCAACATCAGAGAAGTCTGGTTCCTCTGCACTAGAGCTCTTGGAGCTCTTGCCAGCTTCAAACGCAGACACAATTCTGACTTTAGTGTAAGTGCTCAGGGCCGACTCCTGTCAGGAAGTTCTGAAATCGCCCAGAACAATCCACTATGAGTTAAGTAACAACCATTTCTGCAATTTCTCTAGCATCCAGGCAGATCTAAACATTTTGGAAACTACAGTGAGCATTCAGGATTTGTAACTGGAAAAGTGGTTTTACACAGTAAAAAAAAATAAATTTGAATTGACCTAAGTATGTGGGTGTTCAGTTAGTCAGGTTTTGGAAAGGAACTTAGTTCGTATTTAGTCATCCTGAATTTGTTCCGGTACAGGACAGAACAAGGCTGGGATTTCAAAAAGAGATGACACAGAACAGATTACTCCAAGGGTAAGAAATTCCACATAGCAAGGAAGATGCAGCACAATAAACAAATGAGTGCATCGTGTCAGGCTTACTACAAGTTTTGATTTTCCAGATTCATACGTAACACAACTAAAATGAGAGAACATTTCCACAGCTGAGAAGACTGTGATGAAATAGCAGTAAGAGTTAGAAAAATCTGGTGGCTAATTACAGCTTAGTTGGGGTTACAAAGATTGAAGGAAAAGAAACCAAAAGAAATTATTCAGTTTTTACATCATGTCAGTGTTTTTATAAAAACAAACTCCAGCAATATTAATGCAAATTACTCATAGGAAAAAAAGCTCTTTTTTTTTTTCTTTCTCACAGGCAGATTTCTACATATTTGCCTCTTGCACATTTTGGTACATCACAAAGGGCAGTGAAAATCCAGAGAAAGCCTAACCAAACCTAACCAATTTCCAGAAGTACTTCTGTGCTCTGGCAATGCAATAGAAGCTCAAAGCCTGAGATTTTGAGAGCCCTTACTATGCCTGTACAGTGTAAACACTGATACCTATGTCCCAACAAACGGGGAGAGGGGAAATCAGTTGTAGTGGATCCTGATACAAGTTTAAATATATACATTCTACTTGAAATAAGCAAAATCACAAATAGCCTTAGGAAACTGTGTTTCTCTTACTGCTGTTTAAAAAATACTGCTGCTTAATACAATATTTTACTCAGCTAATAGCAAAGGTAATATTTTGGAGAGGAAAGGAAAAATATTATTGTTGTCCTTTATGTTCATTGCTTCTGCCTACTACCTCAGAATATATATGCACTTAAAGTCAATCGGAAAAAAAAAATCCATTTCTAAGTGTCAAACATCTATTTCTGCAACAAGTTCTGTAGCGCAAGCCAGCCCAGCCACACTGGCCCAGTAGCTCTCAATTACCTAAGAGCTGGTGTGAAACCTCTCTCCTAATTTGTAATATGAGTGCAAGCAAATATTTGGTGAAAGGGTAAGAGCTGTTTGCATGCCCCAAAGGCAGAAAACTAAAGGCCAAGGCAAGATTTCACAACTGAACACTGTCCATTGAGACTACACAGAACTGGGAAAGCACTTCCTGACCCACCTGTTCTTTTGTCTCCAGTTCCAGCAGAAGCTGCCCTGCGTACCTGAGGCTCTCACTGCAGCACTGCCTCCCCTGCAGGCTGTACCCAGCCTGAGCTCCGCTCACAGCCTGGCCTGCACAGCTCTGAGTCACAGAACCACAGAATGTTAAGGGGTTGGAATGGACCTCAAAGCTCATTTTGTTCTATCCTCCTGCCCTGGGCAGGGACACCTTCCACCAGAACAGGTTGCTCAGGGCCCCATCCAGCCTGGCCTTGAATAACTCCAAGGATAGGGCATCCACAGCCTCTCTAGGCAGCCTGTTCCAGAGCCTCACCATCTCCCTAGAAAGAATTTCTTCCTATTACCTAACCTAAATTTTCCCTCTTTCAGTTTGCACCCATTCCCCCTTATCCTGTCACCACAGTTCCTCACAACAAGGCCCTCTCTGGCTCCCCTGAAGGCCCCTTCAGGTACCAGAAGGGGCTGTGAGGTCTCACACAATCTTCTGCTCTCCCAGTGAACAGCCCCAACTCTCTGGGCCTGTCCCCATAAGGGAGGTGCTCCATTCCTCTCAGCAGCTCCATGGCCTCCTCTGGACTTGCTCCAACAGCTCCAAATCCTCCTTCTGCTGCACACCCCAGAACTGTGTGCCACAGTCCAGGCTGGGTCTCACAAGGGCAGGGCAGAAAACCACCAGGTCAATCTGAGTTACACACAGCACTGTGAATGCACTCACTGTCACTGATGACAAACACAGCTGTTTCAGTATCTTTTTTTGCACTAAGGGAACTGAGAGACATCTTTCTGTTTCACTGGCATTTTAGTTAATGACTAGGGTAAAAACTGGTAGTTTGACAGAGGCTATTCCAGAAGAAGACGGAAAAGGAGAAAATGTGCCACTGAAAAATACTGCTATTACCAGCATCTACAAAACATACTTGGACTAAAGGGAAAAAATACAAAGAAAATACATATTTTATATTAATAAAGTATTTCAGTCTGATCCCTCAATATATACCCCTGTCTCATCAGGCATTATGACAAATGTTACTCTGTTGTTCCAACAGCAAAGACAAATGTACTGTTTCCACCCAACTTTTTTAAACAAGGACATGAAAAGACAAACAGTACAAGCAAGGACAAATTTCAGAGGACATGTGGCCACAGAAGACTGCAGCAAAAGCTCTGTAAACAGCCAAAGAAGAACTGATAATCCTCCCTCCCACACACAATAAATATACAATGGACAGACTGGCTAGGTCTGTGTTTAGCTACACAGGCATTTTGCAGTGGCAAGGTTGTGATTGCACGGCTCTGATGATCCAACTAGTGAGATTTAAGTTATCATCATCTTCTACTTTCCAGTTCTTTCTCAGTAGCAAACTACTTCGCAAAAAGAGAGTGTAGATCAAATCAATTTGAGACTTACAGATTTAAAGCCCTATTTACCATATCTTCCCCTGCATTTTCAGGGCACGATGAAAGTAAATAACTGATGTACAGTTGGTGCCTATATAACTTAGCTTGAGTTGTAAGATGTCAACATAACCTGATATATCTATATAACATGTTAAAAGCTAAATCATGACTTTTTATATATCTGTATAACCTGAATCATAACTTTTATACCTATATGACCAGATATAATGTATACCTACATAACCTGAAAAAATTATCTATACAATGTAACTAGTACATACTATACTATAACTAGTATATACTACACTCTAACTAGTTGCTTAATGCTGAATAGACAAAAAAAAAGAAGAAAAAACTCACCAGGTGGATAGCTTTAGAGATAGGCAAGTATAGTACTAATGAGAAATTGGCAAATGTAAAGCCAATTAGCCACAAAATAAAGAATTTTGACCAGACAGACAGAGGAACACCGTAACTGTGCATGCTCCAAAGACAAAGTTGAAAAGCTCAGATGCAAGCAAAGAAGACTTTGGAAGCCTTCATCAAGGGCACCCCCCCTACCACCCCCACATTGGAGAGGTACAAGTGCAAAAGAACTGTCTAATAGCCATGAGCTCATACCATATAAATTAGTTCTGGTGTGTATGTGATACTGTTGCAGTGACACTGAGCCACACTGACTGTATAAATACACCAGAGCACTTGACAAAGGTGGGTGAGTTAGGAGGAGAAATCCCACTCACTCAGCACTGCAATAAACACATACCTGCTCTATAGACACTGCTCTATGGGGGTTTATTTCCAGCCCATCTTTTGGGCATCACAGTGTTTTACAGTTTTCAAAGCCAGATGTAATATTCCTGTTTCTGCCATATTACTGGATACTGCAGAAAAAAGTTACATTCATACTTTCTAACTAATTTTTTGCTTCCAATTGCTAGGTGCTTCCCTGGGCCTGGGGACATTGTTTTTATCTATTTTCAGATATTGTCAGCACTAGAAACATAAGCATTGACAAATGCTTTATTTAAGAATTCTTAAATTCACTGTTTAAGAATTAGGGTGCTCATCTCCCCCTCTTATGCTTCCAACGATCATTTTAATGACAGCCTTTGACAATGTAAGGAAAAATTAGGATGCCATGTGCTTTTTGTTTTGCAAATAAAGATGGAGAAAATAATCTCCCCGGGTAAGTGTTTTTCAGAATTTGATCCACAGAAAATGTACTTATGCTTGTCCCAGTTCTAAATATAACCCTCCATTCCTTCTGGGAGCCTGACTGGCTCTTCAGCTTTCATTTTGGCAAGAAATGCTGCCATTGATCTTACATTTACCTTCCTTGCTTTTCAGAAACTCCATCATCTCTCATCATTCACATTAGGGTGTTTTCTTCTCAGACAGGGGTCATAATTTAGGTAGTGAAATTAATTGCATACCCAAAAAAAGGAAGAGAGGAGAGTAAATGCTCCTCCTTGTGTACTGCACCAGTAGTCTTTTGTCTACCAAAAAGTGTACTGTAGGCTGGGAGAGATTTTTCTAAGGTTTGTATGGGTTTTCCAAAATTCTGTAGGGACAGTCAACAAGAAGAGCACTAGAGCTGGAAAATACACCTTCCTTTTTCTCTTAGGAGCTCACATTCCAATGCAAACACCTCCCTTTTTTTTGACTAAGCAAAAAAAAAAAAAAAATTAGGCTTTCTCATTTGCATTTTGAAGAAATTCTCTCCGTGCAGACATTCTGATACAGAGATGACTGGGTGTACACTTAAAAAATACAAGCTTAAGAAAGTTGCCCCCACCCATGGTCATTTGAGATGGTAGCCCCTGAGATTTCAAGCATGAGTCATCTCTATGTTTCATTTTCATTGTGTAATACAAATGCTTTGAGGGTCAATAAACAGTAGGAGCCTTGGGAGCAAGCACAGTTTAATCTTTTGAACAGATTCACAGTATCTTCCAGTGAAAAAGTGATTATGTTTTTTGTATGTTTAAGGAACTGCATTTTATTGTAGTCTTAATGCAAAACTTTAGCACAGTCTATTGCTTGGTTCATGTTGAACTAGCCCATTACTTTCTAGCTAAACATACCTAGATTCATTTCTAAGTATTCATCACCTCCAGATCCATATGTGGAATTCCCAAGTTGTCACTTATCTAAGACAGAATTACATACTGCAACTTTTTGCTGAACTGACTTTAAACTTTTTGTGAGTGAACTTGCCTTCTGCTACTTTCATGTGCTTTATGGTAGACCAAGATACCTTTAGGGTACATTTCTGTTAACATTATTTGGCATTTTCTGCCAAGGAAGGCAATTTTACTGCCTTACTGTTTCATAACAGTTCTTTGATTTTTATCTGCACTTCAAAGAGGAAGTGAGGTGACCAAACAAATCTCATTGCACATTACATCTTCCCCTACAAGGCAAAGTGCACATTCAAGTTTTTAGATTTAACATCTCTAAAAAATATTTTGTTCAAAAGTACTCTGGACATAATCATTCATACTAACTAGAACACAGCAGAAACTAGCACAATTCTTCAAGATGCCTTAAAAAAATATGCAGGGGGAAAATACCTCTGAAACAGTTTTACACACCAAAGTTTTGAACTTTACCATCCCCCAACAAATGTGCACTGGACTTCTTATTTACAGACAAGAAAGAGTTTAAGGCGTACAGTTGCAAAGGCAGAAGCATTTGATGTTCTTAGTCCAAAATATCCAAGTGCCATTTGCAAAGCAGCAGAGGGGCAGAGGATCACACCCTGCAGGCCAGAGCTGGAGCTGCCTCTGGCCAAGGAGCTGTGTAACCACATTTCCATGGTCATACCCGTGTCCATGTCCTATCCCTCAGCAAAACACAGCTGGGTGCTAGCACAGCCACAGAGCTTCCTGAAAGAAATTTGTTCAGATCCTGACAGTCCAAAAGACAAAAAAGTGTGTGTGACGATTTCCAGCAAAGCACATAGCTTTGATACCATGACTTTTGTAATTTATTTAGCTAACTGGAAAATTTTGAACTTGAATAAAGCACAGTCACAGTAGCAACTGCAGAAGAAAAAACTGTGCAGCACTAGACTAAACAGACAGTAAATCGGTCTCAGACAAATTCTGAAGGAAGTTTCAAGAGGAAATTGACATTGTTGACCATTCTTTCAACTTATTTTTAGGAACTTTTTGTTCTGAAAAGGGGACTGAAAAATCCTTAGCATGACACAGTGTATCACAACAACAATTCATGGTTTAGTAATAAAAATCAATTAATAATTTAGTTTATTAACAAATGCAATGATACTCCAAAAGCTAACACTGTCACAAAAACGTTCCTAATTCAACTTAAAACTACACAGTCCTCATTTCAAGTCTATCAGATTGATCCTTACAGTGATGGGAGGACAAAGTTCCCTGCTGCAGTTTTGAGTAAGGGTTATTTAAGGACCACTCTAGTTATTGTCAATCTTGCTGCTCACTAGCAGACACAAAAAACAATTCACTTTACCTTGAACAGAACTGCAAATCAAATGTATCTGGGAAATCAGGTTGATAAACTCACAAACAATCTAGAAAAGAAAAACATAAAATAGTGAAATTTCTAGGCCCTCTGAAGTTACAAACACATCTGAATAGACCACTCAACCCAAACCTTTCCTGGCTTGGCAATAAGACCTTTGTCAGGTGTTGGTTGTCGATGCCATTTGTATAATGGGAAAACACTACCTGCTCCTTGAAACATGGAACAGGGTGTAGGTCAGGGCATAGCATTAGAAACTCATTACATTATCATTTTTAATTTTCACCTCAGTTTTATGTTCTGAGCACCTTTAGCAGTTTGAATAATGCAACATGCTGCCAAAAGTGTGCCAGACAAAAAGTTCTCACATGTACCCACAATGGTTAAATCTGGCATCAGACTGCTTTGAACAGCCTCAACAGTAAAGCTTCAGCAACTCAATAGTCAAAGCTTACCTTCCTGAAAGATAAATCTAATTAATGCTATCCAAGTTACAAATGCAAATCTCATTTCAGCTAACCAGGAGAAACTAAAAGCTAAGAGGTAATATGTAAAAAATTTCTCAAACTATTTGTTCTGTCTGAGGAACACCAATGAATCAACTTCGAGAAACAGACAACAGAAACCTTTGCTACCATTGCCTTTCAGGGAATAACACATCCACCTTTACCTTTTCATCCCACATGTGGACATGGACCATGACCCAGAAAGGTGGGAAAACATCTGGTGTGGAAATATGGTCAGGACAGAGTCTTACACAGCACAGTGAGAAATAAATGTATGTGGTCATCATTCATCAAAGCACCTTTGAGCATGCAAATAACCTGAACTCATTCAGGGCTATAATGAGGGTTTTTTTCCTTAAGTTATGTCAGACAGAAACTGCCAGGTGTTTATCATCTCTCCTCCTAGTTGAGTTCATGGAGCTGTAAAACATTCTGCATACGTACTGTTATTGAAAGACATGCAAGAAAAGCAGGCCTGAAAGAGCAGCCAGATGGAGAACTGGCAATCCCAGAATGGCAAAATGCAGCACACTCCTACAAGGAGAATGCTCTGCATGGTTTTCTAAGGCATAACCTTGCTCTGAGCCCTATTCCAGTCCCACAGTCTCACCCTGCTTTGCACTCAAGCACAGCGAGCTTAGTTTCACTTTCTAGTTGTTCCTCTTGCCTGTGGCAATACATTTCATAAGGAAAGCACTTTTGACTAAGTTGCTCAAACAGAGGAGCTCATAAAAATGCAGAAGTATTTGCATGCTTATAAAATAAACAGATAATCCATTTTCATAATGAAAATTAAATGCATCTATCAAACAAAGGCACAAAACCAAGGCCATCAAGTTCAGTATTAATTTACCCTGTGTAAATACACAGTATGAATCAGCAGTACATACAACTGCCTTCATGGAAAGTAACGTGCAGAATGACAAACTAATGAGCTACTACCATGAGCAGACAGAAACTACTCCGTCCTTCCTACTTCTACATCTGATGCAAAAAGACCACAGGCACCACAAAGCAAGATCTCTTCCTTCTTTTTCATTTTTTAAAAACATTTTTGTATCACTTTGCTCTTAGCTGGCATTACCACTAGCTGCTTAGTCTTCTACATAACATTCTAAGCTATAGAAAATACTGTTGTAAAACTAAACTTTACCTATACAGTATTACAATTCTTTTAGTATGTGCATTTTCATTGTGTAAGAAAACCAAAACAAAAAGTGCCATACTAGGAATGGAAAAGAGGTCAGAGAGGTTAGTACTTAAAACAATTTTTAGGATACAACACAGCATCAGCAAATTACTTTGCTGAATTGACAAAAACATGACCTCAGTGTAAAGGAGACTCCAAATGAGAAGTGAACAGTGCAACAAGGGGGCTGGATCCCTGAGTCTTCCACTTTAGGCTCATGGCAGGTAACTGAATGCAGTTCTGGACTGAGGTGGTCCCACCTGGGCTGCACTGGCTGTTCCCCTGGGCTGCAGAGTTTGCAGGCACCTGGTCACACAACCTGTAGCTGCACAGGCATTGTACAACCTGTACAAATGGCATTGACAGCCCTGTAGCTGCATGGGCTGTCAGATAGCACTCATAATTCAGTCCCAGAAAGTGCCACTGAGAGAGAGGAAGTGATCACCTGGCTTAGTTCTGCTGAATCACAGTCCTGTGCTTTGCAAGAACTTGAAATAAGCCTAAAAACAGAGCTACTGTTGAATGAAGTAATCTCCACCTACTGTTGCTGCCCCAGTCCACCCCCTCCTTTTGCCAGCAGCCAGAATGAGAGACTGCTGGCTGCAGCCTTAGCAAGCTTAGTGCATCCATGGAAGTGTACTAGGGGGGAAAAAGGCAACCAGAAGCTCTACCATGATATATAATCCACTTTTATCTTTACTGAAAGCCAAAAAAAAACCCAACCCAAGCCAAACCCCCCACACCTAGCCACTTTAAAAATTTAATTGCAAATTAATTTTATACACTCCAAAATACTTTAACAGGCATAATTTTTATTATGCCTGTGGAAGGTCAGGAGTTAGTAATTTTCCTAATCCAAAGTGACTGTGTGGTAGCTGGCTGCCAAACTGTCAGCTTAAGCTATGAGACCAATGCCCTCATTCATAAATTTTTGGGATTTTGCTGTGAGCCATTCAGTATGCTGTGATACACTGTCCAGCTTCTCAGACTGAACTGGCATATTTGAAATAGTGACATTTCATAGGCTGCTCAGCTCCTCTAGCTACCAAGACAAATGGGAGAATGACTCAATGTGTATTCTACTTACCATGTGCTTCAGATAAACTGAATTTAATTTGATCTTTTCCAGAACTATTGCATGTATGACTGCTGGGGAGGAAACAACAAAGTACCCAATGGATCACTTAGACAAGGTGAAGTGTTTCAGTAAATCCAACCAGTTATATCAGTTTGCCTTTTTTTATTCAGACAGACTCTTGCACTCTCTTACCAGTAAGGACAACACAGACTCCTTGTGTTCTTACCAGCTTCCTTCAGCCCTATCTATTCAACAGGACACTGGTGTCAGTGTCCATTTAAATATGCAAAGACTCATTCTGTTGTATGTGCTACCTGCCATAAGTATGTGCAATAAAATGGTGAACTACAACACTGAGTGAAATTAGAGCAAACACTTTGTGGTACCTGCCTAACTTGACAGTAGTGAGTGCTCTTTGTATTTCACTGCATTTGAGGAACTGACAATAATCATTATTTATAATCTTCTGTTTCTCTAACTACATCCTTCTTAGTGCACTTTTTGGTTCAAGTGCACAGAAACAGACCTAATAAATTACTGTTTTGTAAATTATAACATCTCCAATCAAGACTTGTTGCCAGATAAGCAATCACTATATGAACACAAAAATGTACTTGTTTTGAGAAAGTTCTTATTTTAGCAAACACTGTGGTATAGGAGGCTTGTAATGGAGCTGAGTAAGTTCAATGTAGAAGAACCAACTCACCTGCTCAGTCTCCAAAAGTACAGCCCACTTTCAGCTTTGTCTTAAAAAACCAGCAGGAGATTCACTTTTTTTCAGACTAATCAGTGCATTTTATCCTGAACCACAAAGGACAGCTCTTATGTTATAGCAAAGCACCTCCTATAAAAAATTCAAGCACGGGAATCAACTGGTGTGCCCAGTGGGTGCTGTGGAGAACACAGAGATGGGGGAGTGAAGGACACCAGGCTTCTCCAGAGCCTACAGCATGCTCGTGGTGAGAGCTGCCTACACCGGGCAGTTTGCAGCTGGGGGCCTTCAGGTGCCACAGCAGGACATGGACAGGCTGAAAAGCAATCACGGGAAAAGCTAAAAGATAGAAACACTGCTGTACTGATGTCAGTAAAAGCCTCTGTGCAACTGAGGGACAGTGAGAATTCACTTGTATGAGGAGACTGTTAAAGCAAACTTAACACAAGTTAAGGAGATTTTTAAAGCAAACTTAACACTGTTCTTACCGTGGTACATGACAAAGATTTTCTGGCAGCTTTGAAAGAAGTGCCTTAGGGCACAGAGGTGCTCTGAAGAAATCAGTTATTTGCTTTATATTTCTTTTCTCAGAACCTGAACAGGGAAATACCAAGCAAACATGCTTATAAACTACCAACCCAGAAGAGAATTTTCTCTTTGTGGTATTACACATTCAGTATTATAACTTTTTCAGTTCCTCTCTATGCCAATGTTTTGGTTTTTTTCTGTGAGCAGGACTTCTGCAAACAAGGCCCTTAAAAAAGCTTAAGGGTGACTTACCAAGAAGGGCAGTTACACAACTATTTTAGGGGCTACTCTGACAATGAGCTGAGTAGGTGGATACAAGGGATGTATAAATTACAGCAGCGCCAAGGTGAGCAGAGACATGGCTGAAAACAAAACTATTTGGGGATGGGAGGAAATACTTCCGGAAATAAGCAGCAGCATGTGGATGCTTTGACTTCTTTGAGTCGGGATGTTTGAAGGTCAAAAATTTCAGCACAGAAATGGAAGTGTTCAAGCTCTCAGTCCCCAATAAGCCCAACCCCAGTGATGTCAAACCACATGTGGGTGTGTAGTGGGCACTGCTGACAGCACCAGAGCCCAGTCTTGCACCCACAGCACACTCAGACTGCCATGCAGCAGTCAGTAAGGACCTCAGTAATGGAACTACTGCCACTCCAGTTACTTCTCTAAAGTTACACAGCAAACACCCAAACTAGCAGCTGTATAAACTGGATACTGAACCACTGAAACTGAGCCACTGCATGTACAGAGGAAAACCTCAGTGAAGGTGGGGTGCAGGATGCACCTCTTGTAGCATATAATGTGCCAAAAATAGTGTAAAAAAAGCACCTTCCTTTCATGTTACTTCAATCTACTTCTGTCTCCTAGAATATGCCACACTTACTAAGCACAATTTAAATTTAAATGCTGGGTGAAGCACATTGCCAAGGAGAACAAAGATCAGCTATTGTACTAATACTACCTTTCCTTTAAAATAGGTTGCACTGTCTTGTAATACAGCTTAAAAAACCCAAACAAAAACCAGGTCTGCTGTACAAATCTAAGAGCACTTTTGCTAAACATAACCATTAGCTTAATGCCAAAACTTTTACATGTTGGCCAAGCTCATACTACAAAGGAAGGGGATAGGGTAAATGAGTCATTAACATACATATTACAAATAAAACATTCATTTATTCTAAGTTTAACTTTTTTAAATTACCTTAAAACAAGCATTTCTGTAACAGTCTGGGTATTGCTCACTTACAATCTTATTTTTTTGTAGTAAGGAGAGTTAGAATAGAACATAACCTCAGTGTTATTAAAATGGTAATTTAAACACCTCTTAATTAGTACAAGCTGTAAGAGAACAAGTACTGGGATGTAATGTGCTATTTTAAGTGTGTCCTTGCGATGTTAACTTGTTTCTGATTTCATAGTCTTTCAAGCACACCTAGATTATTTTTAAAATTGATACACATATTAATATTCTAACTGCCATTTAACACCTATGCTATAAAACATCAGGGTTTGGAAATAACGGCACTTTCCCTGTACACTAACAAAAGTGATGAGCAAAAATCATGCAATGAGCTGCAGTATCACTACAGCTTCAAGTAAAACAGATATGTATACAGGTCTTCTGCTTTGAGTTTTGACTTTTAAAGCTGTCATTGCCAGACCAATGAGTTTATAAGAAGAACTTCAAAAGAAATATAAACTTGTTAACCTAAAAGGAAAGTTACAAGTATGTTTTTAAAAAAAGATGCCCTACTGATGAAGCAGTAATGCACTATAGGGAATCCATAGTCACATCAATATACATGGAAGGAAATCCTACAAATCCTAGTACATTAGTTTGTGTCCTCACAGAACAACAGTGGTATTCAAGTATAACAGATTTAGGAGTCTCGGATTTAAAGCGATAACTAAGGTTCCACCTTGGATCACTTTAAATCCGAGACTCTTAATTCTGTGATAATTGGTAGATCACTTTATCTCTACCTTGGAGATAAAGATATCTCACCTTGAAGCCTGGTGAACTCCCAGATGTAAAACAGCCCTTGATTTAGTATTAACTGTACTATTAAATCCATGCAAAAATATATATTTTTTTAAAATAATTTCTCAGTATCTAGGATTCCTTAAAACCACTTTACTAAGGTGAAAAGTACCCTTTGATTTCAGGGGCAAGTCCAAGTGCTTAGTTCTATCTGAAGCAAAAAAAAAAGAAAACAATTCCTCACATCCTTCACATTACACAGCTGTTACTCCAAATGTAAAGCAAATAAACTGCACAGTGACTTTCTGAAGCAGCAGCATTTGCTCCAACCTCACATCTGTCCTAAGCAACTCATGCACTCAAACTTTAAAATTCATCCATTATACAAATTGACAATCTGGCAACATATTGGCTGAAGGAAAACACTTCCCACTCCTCCCAGTCCCATGCCCACAGTCATCTTTCCCTGCTTGTTCTGCTCCTCCATTTCCCAACACTGCCTGTGCTATTTATTTCCTTACTAAAAATTTGTTCAATGTGCCTTTGAGTTTTCTGCTATATTTGGGATCATCATAAATAACTCTCCAGACAATTGTACCATCAGGCCTCATACTCACACACTCCTTGTAAGAAAAGCTCTGCAGGCTCAAGGCCTCATCCAGCCTGGCTTTGGACATTGCCAGGGCTGGGGCATCCACAGCCCTCCTGGGCAACCTGTGGCAGCATCTCACCATCCTCACAGTAAAAAAGAAGTTGATGCCAGCCCCAGGTCAGTCCTGACCCAGAAGCTACTCTGGGCTGTGGCAGCACAGGTCAGCAGCAGCAGAGTAACCTGCAGAGCAGACAGGCTCCCTATCTAGGGCAACAACAACAGCACCAAGAATTTCCACCCCCACCACTCATTCCTAACCTCTGTCTCACACACTTGGTCAGGTAAATGATGTTATGAACACCTGGCACACAATGGAAGCTGTATCTTGATTAGGAGCACACTTCATAGGCAGTACTAGGCAGGAACTGATAGCCCTGATAAGAAGTGGGGCAGGCACAGCAGAGTGCTGTTGTTTATTTACCTTCTGCCCAACCATTTCTGTTGATCCCAATGCAAATCTCACTAGGTGCTCTCTGCAGAGAAGGAAACTGAAACCACAGGTCGTACGCAAAGCTGGCCACTGGCCAAATCTTTTTACAAACAGTGTCTTTTAGGTCATGTCCATATAAAACAAGCAAAACCAACTCACAGCTCCAGCATGTCCAGGACTAAGGCAAGGTTCTCCCCATGCACAGAGCAGTCTGACAAAAAGCCTTGGTGCAGTCAGGCTCCACAGGTGTAGGAGAAACCTGTCCCACCACCTGATTGTGTGCCTTACCTTCAGTGCCACACAGGTCACTCCAAGAGAGTGGCCACAGAAGGACCAAGCAGCGCTGCACTCAGAGTTTGTTTGCATGTGCCTACCTACAGAGCTCAACATTTTGAAGAAACAGACAGCTTCTAGGAGTGTCAGCAGATTATAGGCAATCCTAACTTCCCTCCCCCACACTCAACCAAAAACCATCCCTATCCACTGTAAACATAGCTCTACCAGCAGAGGAGAAAAACTTTCTTAAGCCCTCTCTTCCATGCAGCTAGTCCATTCCAAATGGAAATGTGAAGGGCAGTAATCCCAGCTACAGGGAGGAGAGGAGGAGACTTTGGAACAATGATGAACACCAAAGCAGTCACTCTGCAGCTGCCCCAGAAGGCAGTAAAATTAAACAGTGTGGACAACTTTTGAGATAAGCCTTCCACAGAAAAGGCTGAAGACGTTGCACCATCTAAATAACAATCCAATCTATGAACAAACAGAAAGAAACCATAAATTCTGTTTCTCAGGAAATTGTTTTCCTCCTTCCATTCAACTTCCTTCTCTCCTGCGAAAACAAACGTCCTGAAGCACAGTAACCACGTGGTTATTTGAGTATACTATGAAATTTCCCTTAATCATTAACTCCATTTTTTTTTTAGTTTAAGCAACACCTTACTCAGAAGGCTTCTTATAAAAGAGCACTCATTCATTTGTTATGTTAACTACCCAACTCTATTTATCATTAACTTCAATATATTTTGCATGTTTACTTGGCTCAGGCTACTGTTTGGTATTTAATTTGAGTACTAACTTCATATTACAACAGCTTAATAGACTGCAGCTATTTTACTAGATAGATGTCATAACATCACCTGGCATATATCTGTATGCAAAGCTTTGCCTTAGTAGTTTGTTAGGAAGTGGTTTCTCTGTTTTTATAAAAGAGCTGAAGCATTACCCTTGCATTAGGAGAAGATGTCATCTGCTGAACTCAAATTTATTAGGCTGAAAGTTTATAGCTGCTGCTGTTGGATTATTCAATAAACAGCCAATGGGCAGCACCACCACTGGCAGTGCGTGTTCCAGAGGGCATTAAAGGTAACACACGAGCTAATTGTGCATGGAATCCAAACACCTAAATAATGAACACCTCCTGAAACCCCCCACCACAGCAGGGTCTGGGGGGAAATTGTCTCTTTCAAGTTTATACAATTCTGTAATTTAAGACAACAATGAAGGGGGAACTGATAAATACCAAGAACTGAGAGCTATGTTAAATATGCATTAAATAGTTTCCAAAATAACTTTTATGGGGAAATATTTAAGGCTTCTGTAGAATTGTATTAAAATTCAAACTTTGTATCCATGCACAAAGAGCAGAAGAAATAAAAATGAAACCTGTCATCCTGTCAGAGACTGCAGAACTTTGCTACCTGTGTTTTAATCGGGTGAAAAGACTGAAGACATTAAAATCTTAAACATATCTTACGGAAAAAGAAAACCCATGTCTTCAGTCATTGCAGTTAGTCTGAGATGACAAATTCCTAAGATTCAAAAAGCAGGACTTACAGAAAAAACATCGTATGTTTCTAAGGTCTATCTGCAGCTTTATTTGCTCATTTTTGCCCTTGAAATTGGCAAGGCTACAACTGCAAATTTGTCTATAATAGTAAATGACAACACACATCATATTCTTATTTTCTGCAACAATCCAAGATGCAAAGAGGACCAACAGAAGATGCAAGCAAGGACCAACTTTATCCTTAACCTGACAATCATCTTTTACCATCATCAGAGACTTCAACTGTCCATTTACTTTCTATAAAACATTCCTCAACACCAAAGCTCTCTGTAACCTCTATCTATATTTATTGAACATCATCACTGAGACGTTTTGTACTATCACTCCTTTTTTTCCTAACATAAATGTTTCATATTTCATTTTTTACCAAATATTATATGTTATAAAGGTATATGCTACAATTATTTCATTAAGGGACTGGGCAAACAGCAGCACGGGATCAGGAGAGGTCTATGCAGCCAGGGCAGGGGAGCCAGGTACTGCACATGCACTTGCTTTTCAAATAAGTTTCAGAAATCCACAAAGGGGATGTTCTAGAACACCAAAAAGCAAAATCTAAAATATTCAGCCAGTTTCTTGCTTTCCTTTAACAGGTGCTTTTGTGACGTGGAGCAGGGAAGCATGCGCTGAGGGGTGAATCACCTCTCCTCATCAGCATCAGCCCATCTCCCGAGCCCAGCCTCCTCCCCTGCATCCAGGCGGGG
>NW_005054314.1:3973108-3993577 GCF_000277835.1 Geospiza fortis
CAAGGCCGCCAGTCCGGATCTTACAGGCTGGAACAGACAGCTCAGATGTTTGTACCCTAGTTTTGGTTCTTGACAATCTGGAGACCACCAGGCCCAGTCGGAGGCTCCTTTCGTCTTTATTCAGAACACAAGGAACGGGTTTCAGCAGCGGTGCTGACGAGAGCGACTGGGATTACTCACAGTGTGGTTCAAAAAGCCAGAGGCTACAAATATCCCCATGATTCATGCAAGTTTGCCAGATGGTTTTAGATGTTTTGGAGTCTGAGGCTTCTTCGGAAGAGAGCTGGCGCAAAATAACTTGTTTTTGACAATGCCACTTCTTAATAGTGTGTAGGGGAAGAGGAAACATTTGGTGCTCCATCTCAGTGGAACAGAAGTCCAGCAGGATCCTCCCCCACCCCATATGGAGTGGGACAGAGTGTGAGAAAACAAAATTGGCATATATTACATAGGCATTGCTATATTGGGTAACAGCTTTGCTTCCATAAAAAACAGCACCTTGCAGGAGGCTAAAAGGTTCTGGCAACAACTGCACATGCAATGTGGATGTTATATTTAATAATTCCTAGAGAAGCAAAAAGCACATCACTTCCTTGGATAGAGGCTGAGCTGAATCACTGTGTGGGTTTTGCTCTGTTTGGACTATATGACACTTGGGGCAGTCTGTTATACTCTCACTTTGTTCTAGTTTGTTTCAAACTCCATTGTTTTTCTTAATGTCACATCATCACTAATAAGAGGACCTGGATTGCACAAGATGCCCAAAGGCATATCTGTTTCATGCAGATTACTTTTTTGATCTAGTTTCCCTAAATACTTAGAAAAGGTTGGGCAAACCAACTTGCCACAATTTTTTTTTCCAACTAGAACACTGACACAGCTTCTTTTCTAAATCTTTGTCATGAACAGTAAATAGGCAAGAAAATCTACTTGTAATTTATTGCAGCTATTTTGTACTTCTTACAGTATTAGATTTTGAATTAAGTGGATACAGATGTACCTTGATGTATCCTGCTGGTGGGTAAGGAAGCATGTCTTGTGCCTAAGCCAGCTAAAGCACTGGAATGACCACAGTGGATCAGAGCAATGCCTGAGGTAGAACACAATGCTGTTCTCAACAGAGCCTGGCCATCTCCTGGGAAGATGAGGACTTCTGCAAGTTTGAGACCTTTAGCTAGAAGTAGCCTGTATCTGATCTTGATAGACAATGGAAAAGAAATCCAGTTGCTTTCTTAGTCCTCTAAATTTCCAGCATCTACAGCTTGATGTCATTCCACAGTCTAACTTGGTGCTGGGTGGAAATCACTTCTGTATGTTCTGTGCCTTCTGTCTGGTATTTCCATATGATGTCCCCTGACTTTTGCATTAGTTAACCATTCTCTCTTACCTCTCTCCATGCCACTCCTTGTTTTACAGATTTCTAATACAGATTCCTTGCACTACCACCTTACTCATCTCTCTTCTAGGCTGATAAGTCTCACATTTTCCAGGTGCAGTTTCTTAGTACCTCCAACAAGTCAGAGCTTCCATCTCTGTCCTGCAGACTGCATGTCCTTGCTGCCACCTGGATTCCAGGTGCTTCAGGTTGTGCCCTTCTGCTGAGTGTAACTCTTCCCTCTCCTCTCCTTTTATGCCCTCCCTGATGGAGATCTCACCAAGCCATGGGACCACTTCATCAACTTCTTGGCCCTGGACAAGCTGGAGCCCCAATGTCTGCAGGGTTTGTGCACTCATATCCCCAGGCCAGGCACCACTGACTGACACCCAGGCCTCAGTGGTATTCTTGGGGATGCTCAACAAAATATTTTGTCTGTTTCAGAAGGATGAACATCTAGGTCAAACTAATAATTTCAGCAAAGTTGAAAACAAATTTTGGTTAATTAGAATGAAGGAAAAAATATAACCTGTCAAATATTCTGTTTCGAAAACAAAGCAGAAACGGATTTACTTGCTCTTTATAAATAAAGCTGTGGTCAACTAGTAATTCCCTGAGGATGTGTGATACTTCCAAAGGCTTTAAAACAGGAAGACAAGGAAGCCTATGGTCAGGAAGCTTACATTCACTACAAGATGTGTAAAATGTCTTTGTAAACTTTTAGAGGAGTATTTAAACAAAAATTGAAATTATCTTTGGGTAACAAAATGTCACAGTATCCTCAAAATCAAATCTGACTGAAAGGATTTTCCTTGTCTCTCGTGTTGCAACTCCTTTGTATCTTTCCAGTAAGAAACAGTCACTGGAGATCTCTGTGGGATGTGATGAGTGTAACAACACTTCCCAGACAGTGAAGTCACTCTGTACTGACGCTGATTTTCAGCCTTAACACAGAAGTCAAAAGAAGAGAAAGGGATCTTGAGGAGAGGCTGAAGCCAAGGCCTCTGGTTTTCACCCAGGATTCAGTGCAAGCTTGCAAAGAGTAAAGAGCTTCTCACCTCATTCCTGATATCAGCAAAAGGATTGCATCATCTTAGCACTTCTAATCTAAGTAATAAATCAATATCTGGAGCCTTGTGGGTTGTTTATTTATATTAGGAGAAGTGACTGATGAAATCAACTATTTCCTAAATACAATCCTGTTTGTCTTCACAGACTGTACAGTTAGAATCAAAACAACAGAAAACAAAATTTGTACACAAACCTGGCCATTTTGGAGCAAGCATTCTCCCAGAAAAGTTGCCTGAGTTTCATCTCAGGCTGGTGAAGTTTTAGTGTGCCTCGTTTTTCACCCTGGACCTCCACATGAATTCTGCCCATCAAGAGTAATAGACTTTTGTTCACTCCAGACCTTTTTAAACTGACTCTTGTGTTTTAAAAGAAGGCAAAACCAACATAGCAGTCAGTCATATACATTTGATGACACAAAGGCTTACTGATATCTCCAAGTAAGTGCACTCCAAGGGGGAATTTCCAGTAGGGGAACTGAAGGATGGCTGTGAATAAAAGGCAGCATTTTAAGAGAAGGGGCTGCTACCAAACATATGAATTGTTTTGGTTTTTGATGGTTTTTGTTCAAGCTAGTTCCATTCCTCCCTTAGTCTTATATAGGAAACCAGATTTAAAAATTATCTGCAAATCTGTTTATAATGGTTGTTAAAGAATAACAAATTGCTGTATTTTTATAGGAAAAACAAAAAACTCTTTATTGCATCTCCAACCATAATACTGGGCCTTCGGGGGAAGGAGCAGGAGGAACATAGAAATAAAGTCTGAGAGGTTCTCTGAACAAAAAACCTGCAGTCAGTTTTTTTCCCCCTCATGTACCCAAATATGACTTTGAGTCATTGTGCAGAAAAATGAGCAGCAGCTTGGAAGCACTGAACAAACACTTGCATTACATAATTAAATACTTGGTTTAAGCCCTAGTCCATGCGTGAAACAGAAACACGTACCTGCTTGCAGACATAGCTTTTGTATTTTGGAAAACCATCAGCTTCATTACCTGCTGAGATACGTGCAGAGGTTAGAGCTACTTTGCTTTCCAGAAGTAATTCCTGACAGTAACACTCTGTTTTGGCTTCAAGACACCAGAGCAATGACAGCACACATGTTCTGGTTTTCTCTTTTCCCTGATTCTTTCCTCCAAGTGGGCACCTGGTTATTTACTATCTTGGATCAAATCAGCACTCACAGGCAGTTCCATTTGTTGGGTCACACTACACAAAGGCAAAGGAGAACATAGTTTCAGTGTTCTCTTACTGTCCAGTTTGTCACAGAACTGAAAAGCTCTGCCTGAAGCACAGCCTTAAAGTATAAGATCAAAAATAGGATGCAGTGTTGGACCAGGAATTCCTGACTGAAGGATATACATTTTAAGAAAGGAAAGCAGTGTTGACAGAGAGATTTCTGATATATACCACAAGAAATCTTGGGAAAGATGTGGAACTCTAAATTTAATGTTGTTGGTGCCAACAGTTACGTGTCTTATAGGCAGAACAATCAGTAGATCCCCACAGAAAACAAAATACCTCAAAGTAGACTTCAGAAGAAACTTTGAACAGCCATTGCAAAAAAAGATTGAATAGTTAGCACATAATGAAATATGTTCTGTGCTGCCTAGAGACATTCACAAGTAAGAAAATTAATTGCTATGGAAATGAAATGTTTTATTTAATTTTTCACAAGATCCAGTCTGAAGTGCATAACCCCAGCCAACAGTAGCCACAACAGGCCAGCCATAGAGCCCATGAGATTAGGGTACATTATGGCTAAAAATATGGCTAAAAATTGTCTTCTTTCAGCATCTCTGTACTCTTCTCACCAGGATCTCTTGAGTCTTACAGTTTCCTTTAAAGGAATCATAACATTTTAAATATGGTGCCCTAATTTATTATGAAACCATTTGGGGAATTCATTAGAGCAAACACTAGACTTCAGTGAGGACCTTGACCTCAATAGTTTTTCTGTTTACATATGTGATGGCAGAAGGTTTTGATAGGAACAGCAAGGCCAGCTCCAAATTGATATTTTTTTCCACAACTGTTTTTTTTTTATTTAGAACCTAGATAGAAAAAAAAGTTACTTGTTCACCTTAACTTTGCTCCAATTTTTCATTTGAGCTCAGTATAAAAAAAAATATAATGGTCCATTTTAAAAAGTAGCAGTAGTCCTAAGCATGTATGTTTGTGGGTTGGCTGCTGCTACAGCTGCATTTCTGAGGAACAGAGAACAGGGAAGAACAGTATCCTCTGTGGTGCTCCTGTACATGTTGTTCTCACTGGGAGCAGTTGCACGTGCATGAATTCCTCCGAATTTGCACAATTGAGGAGTAATGTTGGTAAGGTTAGAATGACTCAACTTATTGCTTATCTGTTTGTAGCCATTCCTATAAGCCTTGGGGGCAAATACATCAGTAGATTGATGAAGGACAGATATCATCTTGTGTGCAAACTGTATTTTGGTGCAGAAAGGAGTGGTTAACTAATTTTAGAGTAACTGGCTTCTTGTGTTAACAATTTACCTATAATACAAAGATTAAATGGTGTGTTTCTTTGAGTTTTGATATTTCATTTCTTAAAGTGAAAAACCAAATCAACACATAGTCCTAAAGATTGAGACACTGAGCTCTTTTCTATATATAATAATATAAAAATATAAGAGAAATTCCTAAAAATTATTTGGTGATAGACTAGTAATCTACTTATATGCAAGCCTTATAAAGCCTTCTTGTTGTTGTGAACTGTGTTGTGTCATTTTTTTAAACAACCTGTAAATGTTCCTCTTGGAACATGTGTTTCTATGGTTGTAAATCCCTATAAAAACAGTACAAACTAATCCTGCTTTCATCAGGTATGCTTTATTTTTGTTTCAGAGGTTGCTGTGCCCAGAGGGTAAAATTATGGAGTGGCAACACAGAACTCTAGCCCAAGGACAGAAGTATTGCATATGCTTTAAAGCAAGTAGGTAGCCTTCAGGTACTAAAATACTCTGTGCATCCTGTCTGAACTCCAGCAAGCTGCCAGTCTGCCCTGACATGTTCCAGGAATTCTGTTTCAGCCTGTTCCTGAAATGGTAAGGGAGCACTTACAAGACAGTCTGCAGTTTCCATTCTTTAATGATTTACAAGACACTGCACCTACAAGAACCTCATTTACCCAGCTTGTCAAAAAGTCAGGATTTTGCTGGAATTCAAATTGTATTCTTTTAATTCTGTCTTTGCAGCAAAGCTGTGAGTCAGCTTGTTTTTCCTAGCATAACCTCTTTCTTCAGAGGCTGATTGATCACCACACTGTTTCCCATCAGCCCAACACAATGACCTCCATAGCGCTGTGGAACATTGAAAAAGGAACACAAATTCCAGGAGAAATGTCTTTTAAAATGTAATTTATGGACAGTTTGCTGTAGTGGTACAGACCTCTTCAGCAATTTTGGCTATTACACGGAACAGTTTAAGAAAGGTATATGATTATTTGGTCCCCTTCTACAGACCCTTTAGGAGTCACCCATGAAACATTCCCCACACAGACGTTTACCTCTCTCAGCCATTTAGGTCTGTATAAGCTCTTGCTTACATGAATAAGGATGTCAGAATAACAAGTTTCTACATTCGTAATAGCATTCTTCAGTCAACAAGTCATTTCCTTTGCATAGTAACTTCATTGCCAAAATCTTTTGGGTCTAAATTGGTCTGTTTCCATTCATAATATCTGTGGTACACAAAACATTAGTCCATGAGAAAAACAAATGTCAAATAAAGATGGGAAGTGCAAAAAAGGTCTTTAAATTCTTACCTTAAAAAGTTCTTCCTGTGAGATGGAGGATTTGACTCAGCACTCAGATCTGTAAAGTACAAGCATTTGTAATGAAGAGTCCAGATGAAAGTCAGTCTATAATACTGTGGTAAAGTTAATAGAATTCTGACTCTTAAATTCTTGCACTTGTAACATGGACTTCCCTTTTGGCAGCAAAACAGAAGAGACTTCTACTTGCACAATCAGTTTGTCAGATCAGTGGCTGCTACCTACTTGTACACGTTGTTCCCCACGTTTACAATTAACGTCACGTATGCAAGAAATATTAATGGAATATACTTCATTTACACAATACTTCCAATGACTATGCTTTTGTTTCTGTCAGTATTCTGTCAGTATATACAAGTTAATTCTTGGAGTCAGTTATTTAATTTATTCACATGATCATATATGCAAATTGTTTGCAAAAGCAATTGTTATTGTTGTAGTAACTACAGAAGAAGCAAATGCTTGTGAATGAAGCCTAGTTCTGAAATTCACAGGCCCTGGGGCTGGGGAGGGGAATGGCTGCGCTGTGAGGTGTTCTCTGCCCCTGCTGCTCTGGCACTCAGGGTCCAACTCTGCCCAAAAGCAGACACCATCCCCCCCCACAACACCCCAGCCCCGTTATCTGCCATGGTATCTGGTTCCACAGGCCAGCCCAGGTATCAGCATTACACAGCTGACAAGTACTCCGATAACACTTTCTTCTTGTTCAGATGAATAGTATCACTTACAGACCTATTTTCATACCAGACAGTGATACTTAAGAAAGATGATGCTAGGGAGTTTCAACTTTAGCCTCTGCTACCTACATAATTCCATTCCTTCATTGGTATACAATGGAAGCATCCTCACATAAAAGACTTGTAACTGCTTGAGAAAATGAGAAGGCAGTGTAAAAATAGGCAGGGTAACAAAGGTACATTATATCCATTGGACAAGCAGCCTGAGCAACTCCATCTCTTACCAAGTTTTAGATTATTATTTTTCATTACTTCATCCACCTGTATTATCAAGAGATGCCTTTCTTATCTCCTCATTATCAAGGATACAAACAGCAATAGGGCTGGTTTTCCTTTAAATATTATTGATCAGCATTGACAATAACACCCTTCAGGAGAAAAGTCAGGAGCAGCCCAAGTGTCAGCCCAGGACACCAGAGCACAGCAGTGACAGCACCTTCTCTCCTCTCACACACAAGTGAGGGTCAGTTCTGCCTGCAGGGGCTGCTCAGCAAACAGAACATGTGCAAAGTGTGTAGCACAGGACCAGTCCTAGTTCTCAGAATTTAAAAGGTTGCTTAAAGCAAAGCAGGTATATGTGTTTTTCTAAGACATGTTTTCACACTGGACTGATGTATGTTACAGTAAGATCTGAACTCCCCAAATACCAGCTATGTGTTGGGCTGGTATAATAAGTTCATTCCTTCTTATAAGCAAACTTCTCATATTAGTAAGGAATTCTATAATCTGGAGACAAACCACATAATAGAACATAAGTTCACCCTTTCCCCTTTGTACCTCTGCTGTCTATCAAATTTTGTTCTATACTGAGCATTTGACAAAACACTGCTGTGGCTGGAGAATTAAAAGCTGTGTCCCTATTCAATGTCATTCAATGTTACAGTGCCATTCACCTCCCTTCCCAGAAATGGCTGCCCACAGGAGACAAGGCCTTTAGATGAAATATTGCTGTGCAGAGTAAACAAGAGCTCCTATGAGTAGCAGAGCTGATGAAGCCTTACAGGCTTTTAATAGATTTGAAACCCTAGCTCTTTTTCTTCCATTGATTCCCTGTTTAATAAGGATGCTTAACTAATGTTGTTACTATAAAAGATCATTCAACATTCACCATTTCTATGCAAAGCTAGGTTGCCATGTGACTGCACATGCAAATCCTCTGTGTCTTCCACTTTGACCCAATATCAAATTCTTATCAAAAAAGCAAATTTGTAAGGTGGGACACCCTTTCCTCACAGAGCTTTTATTGTCAAGTCATGAGTCTCTCCTAGTTTTCCTGTGAAATCTGCTTTGTTCCATGCTTCAGGTAGGAATTTCAGGTAACAAAACCCACCAGCTTCTTCTTCAATTTTACTCACAAAGTTAGATTTATAATCAATGCTACTGTTTCACCTTTTTCCCTATTTTGTATAATAATTTCAAACATTACACACTTTTATACTCTTCTGCAAAGTGCTACAAGAGCACTCAAAGTACATCGAGTCCTTGCAGTGCAGGAGAAACACTACAGACAGTGTTTCTAATTTCTAAGCATTTCCTTTAACTTTTGCTACTCATTTAATGCTAAAACTATCAATTAATATCTGATTCTTGTTTCCAGTTTTCACTTTTTTTTTACATAGCAAACCCAGCAAAGGCTATCTCAATGCAAATATCCATTACCTTACATCCCATGTACAAAATTTAGGACCTTTCAGAGTTGATCTTGCAAATAGACATAATTAACCTGGGGAAGTCATCACACAAAACAAAGGAACAAGAACAGGTATTTCCACAAAAAAGGCTCCATGAGAACTGCAACAGGCATTTAATGAGCTTCCACTGACTGGCAGCACAGGGCTCTGGGCTTACTTGGAGAGAATCAACTTAGATGACTGAAATATTGTGAAATTAATCTCCATTATGACCCCACTGACTTCTCTGGTGCTACACTGGGCACAAGCTTGGCTCACATGCTATAAAAAGTGTTGGCATAAGCACAAAGGAGTTCAGTAAATTGTTAGAGGATTTGTGATGAACAGGAGGCTTAAACAGTTTTAAACCAACAACACAAGATTTAACTTTAGACTTATTATTTTTCTATGGTATAACTTAATGGCAATTCTTCCTAATACTGGATTAAAAAGTTTAAAATAAGCCATAATAAGCCATATTCAATATCTCAGGAGGTCTACAGTAATTATACCAATTAAGCCTAATAACCACCTAAGTCTGTAGGTCTGGGACATTCCCCTGGGTGTTAGGTGATACTTCAGCCAAATACTGAAATGTCCCACTCGGGCAAATAAACAAATCGTTTTAGCGAATCAAGTTTAAAATGCCTGCCACCCAGGCCATATTTCTATCATTATTTTTCCAACCCAAATAATGATAAATAAATGCTGGTTTTATCTCATGATAAATGTATTCCCAGAAGGATTCCTTCTTTTTTCCTCCACAGGACAGGTGAGGAAATGGAACAAGGATGTGAAGATTCAACGACAACATCATGGTTTTTAGGCCTGTCTGAAGACAGAATTGGTGCAAATCCATCTGAAGCTGATAAGGGGGCTTTCTAAGAATTATTATTCACCATATTTCAAAGCAAACTGGCCCATTTGCAGAGAAGATATAAACTTTTAAGGCTCGGAGAAGAGAGAAGGGTAAGAATTGCATTTCAGGAATTAATTTTCAGAATGTGCTAGAGAATTTTACACCATTGGTTCTACAAGCTTTAGACTACTACACTCTACTCTACAATTTAACCAAAATATTTCAAATTATTCTGATCATTCAATATCCAAAAATACACTGTGGGAACCTCTTGCTTCTGCTAACAGACAGATGTATTGGGGTGGCTGTGGAGCATTAATCAGGCAGGATTATCAAGAGTTTGATTTACTGCTTATTTTGGCATTCTGTTGACTCCGCTTGAATCTGCACTACAGGTACCATCCCAAACTGCCAGTGAGTTGTCCTGCTCACATAGTCTACTCATTTTATTTTCAAATTATCTCCTCTTGAACTGCTCTGCCTTTGTAATATGGCAGTGACCAATGACTTTGCTAAAAGTGCCCTGCTTTCCAGACAGGAAAGCACAGCTGTTCAATAGCAGTAACCACTCCAGCTCTGGAAGATTTCCTCCGAGGTGCAAACCAGGCAAAAGCCAAGCAGGACCGGGCTGCCACCTGCTGTGCAAGTTTTGTTCTCTGTTATGACAGGGAGTAATTTTGTAACAAAAGGTTAATTGTGGAATGCAGAGGTCTAGCTTGTTTTCCTTCATATGAAATCATCTAGAGGAGAGGAATTTGACCCACGTGGAAATGGGGAGAATCACATCTTGAAGCACAGGTGTGTTCACTGGTGCACACTCACAGGGTGTTCAGGCAAGGTCACAGCCTGGAGCCACACCTGAGAGGGTCACACACACCTGATCTGTGACATTAGTTCATGGGAATACTCTCTACATGTGTTCAACACAATGTACTTCAACCTCTACAAAAGAAATATCTCAAAATACCAACTCCTGGGGACATTTGAACTATTTTATACAGCACATGAATGAATGCATAAGAACTGTCTGCAACCCTACAGATAATACAAACTTTCTAGTTAATGTTCACCAAATTGCACTTGTCTGTTTGACTGATGATTTCTTTCCTGTTGGTTTGGGTTTTGTTTGTTTTAAGAAAAGCAGATTTTATATAGATACCAAGTATTTTTTAAATGTCCTTTTGTTTCACTTACAAAATTTACAGATCATAGAATTTCACTGCACTATAGAAATGGGAGAAGGCATGCACTGGTATTGTGGTGAAGATTTAAAAAAATCTTTTAATGAGAACACTGTACTTTATTCTGTTTGTGTGCCTGAACATCTAGAATTTTCTTTGCTAATATAGCAGCCATTGGCGCTCTTCGGACTTAACACAACAGCAGCAAACAGATCTGAAAAACAGGAATAACCTGAAATGTTTCAAGCTGGAGTATAATTTTGTTCTTCTTTCCCCCTTCTTTGGATAATTTTTTCAATGACATGCTCCTGGAACTCCTTTGAGCTTATGTGCCCACACAAGAGTTTCAGCTTATCTCTTTGTTTCTAGTAAAGGCTTTACATAAATAATTTGGGCATATTTCTTCAGCATTAGTTGGAGTTCTAAACAGAAAAATTTGTTGCTGAGTCCATATGATCTGCTGGGTAACAACCTGTACTGAGTACCACAGCACTGACCTCCCATCCAGGCAGGAAGGGATTGTGTCAGGGTTGGGGCTGTGGAAGAAATCTTCCAAGTAATCAGCCACAGGACAAAACTCAGCCCCCAGCTCTGAAGCATGTGAATACCATCAGCCAAGCTGTGAAAATGCTCACATGTACACAAGCCATGAATCCTGATATAGAAAGCTCTGTGGTAAATATTTTTAAGATGTTTGAAAAAGCCTAAGAGGGGCTGAGCCATCTGGAAATCATAGACCTGAAAAACTCTTTTGCATCCCCTGTTCTATTACTGGAAACTGTTAGCAACCATCCACTGATGTGGGATGGATAAAGGAGCCAATGGCTACATGATTCATCTGGATACCAAGATGAGAACATAAGCTGAGATCTGCACAAGATTTATATTTTCTTGTTTCCTTTAAACACAGTGCACTACATTGGCCTCAGCAAATAACACCAAAAAGATCCTCTTATATTTAAACATCATCTCCTTTACAATAAATGCAATCCTTACATATTTCAAGAAAACTTAGTTCAAGTTATGTATCACTAAATTTCAGTCCAGTGATTGCTGCAGTTCAGAGCTAGTTCCTTTCTACCCCATCTCATCTGAGAACTACAAAACCTATTTCACTCTTTCAGGTCTAACATGAGAACACAATTCCTGCCTTCCTTCCTGCAAACACTGACTCATTTTCCCAACTCCTGTTCTATCAGAATGCTTGGTGTGCCCAGGCCCCAGCCAAGTTCCCAGTGACTACGTGGCCATCATCCCTTCTGCAGAAGCAGGCACATACTCTTGGAATTTAAAGTAAAACTCCCTTGTAGAAGAGTATTGTGTCTCATGCAGGTGTGTAATGTATTGTTGGAATAGAACTAGTTCAATTCACAGAAACATAGAATCATAGAATGGCCAGGGTTGGAATCTCCTTCCTTCTGCTAGACCAGGCTGCTCCAGGCTGCTGCATCCTCACAGGGAAGAATTTCTACTTAGGGATCTAATCTAAGCTAGCTCTTTTTCAGTTTAAAGCCATTCTTCCATGTCCTGTCACTCCATGCCCTTGTCAAAACTCCCTCTCCAGCTCTCTTGGAGCCCCTTTAGGCAATGGAAGGTGCTCTAAGGCCTCCCTGGAGCCTTCTCTTCTCCAGACTGAGCAGTCCCAACTCCCTCAGCCTGATCAATAGTAAATTGTTACTATTTCATTTCCTATGTGTAGAAGAGTGGTCATAGCAACATTCTCAAGGGATAAACCAACAAAACTTGTACTGCTACTGAAAGCAAAGTGTGTGTGGGTTTTTGTATTAGTTATAGAGCATTGGGATGAGAATTTCAGGGTGTGACCAACCACCAGAGGGCTCGCAGCTCCTTCCAGGCTGTTCAATGAAATGGTTAAACAGGACCTGTGTCCCGTGTGAGGCTCCTACTCTTTGTGAAATGCATTACCTTGCCCAGAAAACATGCCAGTATACTACTTTTCCTCAATAACTTATTAAGACACAGTAAAGACATACCTCACCATGGTCCTTACCACGGGCTGCAGGGGAATCTGTGCTCCAGTGCCTCCTTCTTCACCTTGGTGACCTTGGTGTCTGCAGTTGTTTCTTTCACTTGTTCTTGCTCCTTCCTTCCACTGCAGCTGCACAGGGGTTATTGCCTCTTCTGAAATCTGTTATCGCAGAGCTGATGTCTCTGTTGGTGCTGGGCGCAGCCTCATCCAGCAGCAGGTCCATCCTGGAGCCAGGCAGCCTTGGCTCTGTTGGACATCAGCAAGCTTCTGGCAGCTTCACAGAAGTCACCCCTGCAGCCCCCTTGGCTTCCAAAACCTTGTCATGAAAACCCAATACAATAAGAGCAGCCTTTTGGTATTTTAAAGCATCTAATTTCAGGGGTTATATTCACAGAAATGTTCAAGTGTGTGACTGACACCTGTGCATGCTAATAAATGATGGGAGGGTCTAACAGAACCCAGGTTTGGCTCCGAAATCTTTGTGGAAAATGGACATTTCTTGATCACTCGCTGTAAAGCTGAGGTATCCAACACCTCCTTCCCAAATATCACAAGACATAAAAATAAGTGTGATAACACAATTATATAACATAATAGACCTGACCTGACAAAATATTGCATGATAGAATGAAATGGTAGAAATTTCATACTATTTAGTTAACCAGAGATTGCACCATGTTATAGTTCTCCTTCCCATCTTTCATGTTGTTTCTGAGACTGCTGTTCAATTTGTTTTACATTATGTAAAATATAGCAGTTCCCTGACTTTGAACACCAAATATCACAGTGGTTTTAATAACAAAGGCAAATTCCACACAGAAGGTTAGGGAAGACACAGTGTTCTGAATCCCTCAGGTTAAGGTTCATAAGCAGTGACAGTGTCTCATAATCTGAAATTAATTCTTAGTTTTAAAACTAAGAATTCAGTTGTAGCCAAAATGGATTTCAGTAATTCATCATGGAGGCCAGTGTGCTCAATAAACTATAGCAAAACAGGACAAAAATAGAAAGCACACATTCTTCTGTCTTAATATCTATGTAGATTTAGAGTGTACCTCCTACGTACACCAGTCACAGCTTAGCTCAACTCTAACAACAATTAGAGACTGAGAAAAGTGCTGTTAAGGCTCAGCTTCCAAGAGAAAGAGTTTGGATTGTTCTTTGTAAAATGTCTTTTATTATACTTAGCAATAATATGGGGCTAGTACTGGACATAAATTAAAGCACATGACTTGAAAACTGAAAAATGGGTGAACAACACAGGACACAAACACAAAAGGGAGTGTTCTAAGGCAGAAATGTTTGGTTGCTGATGTGTGAAAACAGCAGTCATCTTTTTGTTAGTTCTCAAGATACTTCAAGTTTAAGGAGAACATCTGGATGGAAGCTTTAGTTTTCTTAAGAACATGTGTTTTATAACAGATCCATTTTTATAGCGGATCCATTTTTTCAGACTCAACAAAAATATCTTTTCCCAAGCTCCAAACCTCAGAGACTGTGTTTACTCATTTAGAATATGAAATTACAAAGAAATATTCCAATTTTTCAGGTGGCTCCTCCACCTGTATTGCAGACTGACTGTACTGTTTGACCTCTTAATTTCAACACAAAAAATCCAAGTGCAGATAAACTGCCAACTATGATTTTCTTTATCTCGGAGCAAACTTTGCTGGTTCATTATAGTTCTGTACTTTTCTCTGCTTTTACATCCACCTGGTTTTTGTGTCTATTAATACTGCAGCATTTTATGTAAGGGAAAAACTAAATGTAATAGTGTGAACATGACAGAAATGTGAATCAGTGAGAAGCTGGTTCATGCAGTTGTCATCTAGCAAGTTTCTGCTGGTGCTTTGTATTATTTTCAGTCCATCAGGTTAAAAAACATGACAACATGATATGCTTTTTAAGCTTCTATTTTGAATGCTTCTAGTTGACATTTACTTATTTTTTGGTATTGTCTAGCATATGTTCTAACTAAATTATCTGACAGGGAGAGATATGATAAATGGAACAGACTTTCATCTTTCTCTCAAGAAAAATCCTTGAGAGGAAGTAAGCAATTACACTACCATAAGCCTTTCTTTAAATTCATAAAAAATGCATGTGAGCAACTGACTCAATAGAAGGAAGTCAGAATAACTGATGGAAGAATCTCTATGAACCTAGATTGGAAGCAAGAAGGAAAAAACACACAAAAAAAAGAAAAAATAAGAACAAACAAATCCATCCTTAGTGAGTGGCTTGCAGTAGGTATCTGCATCCCCTGTGACCACTGAGGTGTCCTGGATGGCAGCTGGTGGTGCTGATCTCCCTGGGGCAGGGACACTCTCAGGGTGCCCCTCAAGGCTGGGAGAGCCCTTACCCAGCATCTCACATCTGCAGCAAGGCAGGAATGTTTGATGTCACATCTGAAGGTGCACTGCATGCTCCTGGCTTGGATCCATACCCAGCTGCAGCTTCTCTAGAGCGGGGCAGCCAGCAGCAGTGTCTGACTGCCAGCAGATTGTCACAATCCTGTGGTCAAAGCAATCATCAGCCCTTGCCACAGCCAGTAAAGCATTGCTTGTGGCCCCACTGCTTTCATGAGTGATCCAGGGTCTCATTACTTTCTGAAAAGTGGATAAAATGAGAAGAATTTTCATAAGACTATATAAGCCCTTCAGGAGTTAGTAGAACTCAGCCCGGGGTGTCAAAGCCATCCTAACAACAAAAAACACATTGAAAATAAGGTCAGAGGAAGGATGTAGATGTACAGACTTCTGAAGATTCAACCTCAGTAGGGGAGCAATTGTCCTAATTTGTGAAGGGAAAGTACATTTGATTTAATTAATGGGCTACAAGGAATGAAACAAGAAGGCCAAGGGAAAAGTGAAAAGAGGTAGGATGTAAGTAGGAAGCCAGAGAGACTGGGGGTTCTGTTTTGTACAGAAACAGGACTTCTGGTTTACAACTGTTGATGCTTTCTGCATACACAACTTGAATATATTCATGCCCATAGCCTGTAAGTGCTGCCCAGAGCTGTTCTAACTCTCATTTTGACTGCTCAAAGCATTTTCAGAGTGCAATTATGTGCCCAGTACTGTTCTTCAGCCAAAAAACTATGAACAAGGAAGATCTGTGAGTATAGTTATTCACCGGAAACATTTCAGGACTTAAAATATAACTTTGTTGCTCATTTAGCCTTGTGGGTTTTTGTTGTTTTGTTTTTTTGTAATACCCCCTATACAACAAGGACACAAAGTCTCTAGTACATGTACAGGTGTAACCACATACTGATGTGTACAATCACATTTCTAAAGTACAGCAGCAGAGCTTAATGCTGAGGAAATTTATATAATTAAATTCAAAGGATTTGAGGACAGGCTAAAGCTAAGCATGTGCTTAAATGCTTTTTTGAATAAGAATTAACGTTGTTTACTCCTTGTGCTTTGAAGTCCAGCTTGTGATGCTTGTTGATGATACCTGCCACATGCAAGATTTCAGGCCTCGCCTTTACTTTCAGACTCACTTAAGATGGAATTTGTGAATGATAATTAGGGAGAGATAAGATGTAGAGCTTTGTTTTCCAGAGAGAGCATAAACTGCCTTTAAATTTCATACCTTGTCAGAATGGTACCCACAGAGGCAGCCATCCAAGAGCTGAGGGCAACCACAGAGAGGCCCTGACCTGAGCAAGGGCTCATCCCAGAGCATCCAGCCAGGCAGGAGAACAGGGCTGGAATGTGGCAGGGGCTGTAAGAGTCCAGTGATCATTAAAAAAATGAGGGGGGACAAGCCAGGTCCAGGGTCAGGCCAGGAACAGCACTCAACAAGTCAGGAACAGCCTGGGCCAGGGCTGAGAGCAGTCTGCCTAAGGCCCAGCCTGGGACAGGACTGGGGCTCTGCCTGGTCAAGGACTCCTGATGTGCCCAGGACCTGGCATTTCTTCATGGATTAACATGAGATTTCACCATTTTTATATTTAAAGAAGCCACTGACAGAAAAATAAATCTCATGCTAGATGCAATACAAGCCTCAGGCTCTTGTGCAAACATTTTAGTTGCAGGAATTTATTGCTTTTAGAGAACCATTTCTATTGACATTGGAGATATTTATGTTTAAAGTGGATTGTAGTAAGATCCTGACTTACTTAGGCAGAGGATGAGAAGAAATGGTTAATAAAGAGAAAAGAGCAACAGCTTAGTGTTCAGTCAATAATACTGAATTGTTATTCACAGATTTCAGGGTGCTTTTCAAAGAAGCTGAAGAAACTCAGAGAGAATGAATGAACTGTGCATTCAGCAGATTGAGATCAGAGAAGCAGATATTTTGGATTTATTTTGGATCACAGTCTGAACATGAATGATCCATATTGTGTTGTTGCAAAGAAGTATCAGTTGTACCAAGATATTAAATTTTATACCAACCATATTCCTTCTTTCTAATGACTGGAGTGTCACAGCAGACAAAAAATCAGCAAATCACCTCATCCACTGCCACAACCTCAAGTAGGATCATATAGATCAGCAAAGTGCTCCAGGTTACACCCAACTCTGGAATTATAATTGTAAAGTTAATCAGCTTCCTCATACAATCAACCAAAGCCCCAGAAAAATTAATGCTGGTGTAAGATAGTGAGGCAGAAAATGAGTAGCAAGGGGAGGAGAAAAGGCAGAGATGATTTATACCAGTATAATGTGCTGAACTATGATTCTACTTGATCTTATTGAACATCTTTATTATTTATTTTAAAGTTATTATTTATTTTAAATGTTTCCTGAATGGTCAAAAAATGTTTTGAAATGTAATTCTGTGTCCTTCCTCCTTTGCATCACCTGCAAAATTAATAAGAATTTTCTCTGTTCCATTATTTAAATTGTTAATATCAATAACACAGAGACCCAGACTGAAGACAGGCTCTAAAAAAACAGCAATATATCCTTTCTTTTTGTGAGTGAACTATTTATTGCTGTGAACTACTCCTTGCTATGCAGGAAGTTTTGTACAGACCTCATAAAACATTTACCCAGACTGTATTTCTTTAACTTTTTGAAGAAAATGTCATGTAAGTGTCATAAACATAATCAAGCTGACAACAGGCTCTGTCCTATCCATAAGGCCTGTTCCCTATTGGAGGAGAAAAATCAAGTTATCTGGTATGATTTATTTTTGACAGATCCATGTTGACTGCAATTTTTCTCTGGTTATCATCTAGGCTCTAATAATAGTTTGTGAGGTTTATTTGTCCAAAGATTTTTTAATGAATTTAAGTTAGTTACACTCAAATTGAGCTGTATTTCTCTGGCTCCATCCCCCTCTGATAACAGCAATGTTGCCTCTTCTGTTTTTCCAGCATCTCATTTACCTTCTTAATTCTTCAACTGTCTTTCAATCACATTCACTAGAGTCAAACTGAAAACATTTGGTTCATCTGAGTGCTCCTTATCTGTTCTTTACCTACTCTGGGCTGAGATAATTTTGTTCTCAGCATCACCAGTCCCAACTATCTGCTTGTGCATGGTCTTTTTTGTAAGTCTAATACAACAGAGACACCAATCCCTTTAGCTGTCTTCACAATTTTTTGATAGATTTTCTCTGTTGAGTAGGGGGTTAATAATTTCTCTATATCCTTCTTAGTACAAATATATGTAAAGAGCAGTTTTTATCTGGTAGCTCTTGACAGTTCAATGGTTTTGCAGCAGTACCTTTTTTAGTATTTCTTTCTTATTCTTAGTGATTTGACCCATCTTCCTTTGTATTTTCTTCATGTGCTTAAGGTCAATAGAGACCTCATGATGTGGCCAAGCTAAGCTTACTGCTATTTCTGTTCTACTCCCAATTGGGATAAATGGCCCTTTGAATTATTTTCTAAAGCATTATTGCTTTTCTTAACTCCACTCTTTAAACTTCCTTCCTGTGAGGTCTTAACTATTGATTGCTTAAATCTTTAGCTTTCATGACTTCTGTCTTTATCTAGCTGTGCTCTTTCCTTCCTCTTTAATGGACAACAAGCTGTCATTTTGCAAACACACTGTTTTTGTGAGGAAAATGCTGCCCACTTTCATGTTTTCAGCCAGTTATTCTTCACTGGCAATCTCTGAAAAAACCACAGCAACCCCCAATCACCCAACCAAGCCCTCATATTCTTGAGGCTAGGCCATATTCTAAAGAAATCGCTACATCTGAAATACCAGGGTTTTTCACTTCACCAAAGATAAGCTCAGGAAAGAAGTCAGAGACCCAGACCCCAGACCCTGCCAAAGGTAAGAGACTGAAATGCAGAGACACTGCCTGGGATTGCTTCCAGCAGCAGTAGCTGTCCTGTTGTATGTGACAGGGGTTGGAAAGGACAGATCTGTCCCAGGTTGTTCAGTGGTAGACCCCTAGGAGAAAATACTCTGTGCTTTGTGAGCAGTAATCCTGTGTTTTAGAAATGGAATATATTTTTGAACAGTAATCCTACAGCTTAGAAACAGAGGAAGAAGAAAACTGCCAAATATTGGTGTTAGTGCTGAACTGCTTGTTTTGAGAATTCAGGCTGTGAAGCAGGGTCATGCAGCATGTGCGTGTTGCAGGTGTGTGTGTGTCTGGTTGATGGGGCAGGAATTTACAGGAACATTGTGCTGCAGGTTTAGATCAACAATAGGTGTTTTAATCAATCAGCAGTGACTGAAAAACCAGCATTTTGTAGAATTCTTATTAAGTTCAAATTGTGGAAAAGAATCCTTGAAGATTTTTGAAAAGCCAGGTGGGATCCCTTCTTTCCCCAAAAGGGAGTAATTTTTTCCACAGCAGTGGCAGTGATATACAGCCTCCAGCTTTACAGACCAGGTATTGCTGCTGCTGTGTCTATATAGAAATCATTTTGACTCAGCCAGTATTGATATCTAACTGGTCTTTTCAAACTTATTATTAAGCTTTTATTTTCAATTAATCAGGCTCAACAGTTTGGCCAGTGATGGTGCTGTCCTAATGCTGTCCTGTGGAGAAGGAAAGCCCTGAAATAATCAGGATGGGGAGAGCAATGTGCTGCACGCAGCGAATGTGAAATAAAATCTGTAGGAGACAGCTCTCAGGGGATGAGCAGGCTCTGATTGCCTCGAAAACATCCCCTTAACCTGCTACTCTCTCCGGACCCCCACAGACCTTTGCCTTTCAGACAGAGTTACATATTTGCAATCCAACCTCTTCACAGTGCTACAAACCAGGAACCCAACCCGTGCCGTGCTGCACAGGGCACACATGGCAGTAAATCGTCTAAGCGCTAAGACAGGTGGGGTCTGTGCTCTGTGTGCGACACTGGGCACACCTGGCTGCGGGCACCTGTGTGCGACACTGGGCACACCTGGCTGGAGGCACCTGTGTGCGACACTCGGCACACCTGGCTGTGGGCACCGGTGTGCGACACTCGGCACACCTGGCTGTGGGCACCGGTGTGCGACACTGGGCACACCTGGCTGGAGGCACCTGTGTGCGACACTGGGCACACCTGGCTGCGGCCGCCTGCCCATGTCCAGATCGGAGCTGAGCTGGAGCCCCGCTCGGGTTTGGAGCTGGAGCCCCGCTCGGGTTTGTCGTTCCTCGGCCGACCTATCTATATCTGCTGCAATGGCACTTGAAAAACTCGTTTATCGAGTTAAGGTCGCTGCGATCGGGTCGGCGAACAGCCCAGCGCTAACGGGCGTGCAGAGCCGTGCCCGGTCCTTGCCGCCCTCCTGGCCGGTGGCACTGAGGGGGCGAACCGCGGGGAGGAGGAGGAGGAGGAGGAAGGGGGACGGCCGGACGAAATCAGCGGCAACAGGCGGGAGGCAGCCCG
>NW_005054314.1:3993907-4013950 GCF_000277835.1 Geospiza fortis
GGAAAGGGGCGCGGGCCGCGGGTAAGGGCAGCTCAGATCGGGGAGGAAAGGGCGAGCGGTGGGCGGCAGAGCCGGGCGGGGAGAGGAGGGTCCCGGGGTGGGGGTCTGGAGCTGGCAGGCTCCGTGCAGCTGCGGCCTCTGCTCCCCTCAGGCTGCTGCGTGCGGGACTCTCCGGGCAGCGGAAGGGAAGGAAAGAAGTGCCCGTGCCCCGAGCGGAGCTGCCCGCTTGTCACGGAGCCTCGCAAGGAAGGGCTGCAGCGGCAGCGTTTCGTGCTTCGTTAGCCCGGCCGTGTTTTGTCTTTGATTCCGTCTTGCTCCTACCTGTTCCTGGAGAAGAGGTCCCCGCCATGTCTCGCTACAGCCTCCACAACCTCCTGGACTGGATGTACGGCGGGGGGGACCCCAGCTTTGCCGGCAATGGAGGGCCGGAATGCGCCGCCTTTCTCTCCGGCCAGCAGCGCCTGCTGGAGAGTTTGGTCTTCCTCAGTGTGGGCACCGTGGAGATCCTCGTGTCCCTGTGGAAGCTGAGGCAGCAGCACGTCCAGGAGCTGGAGAATCTGCTGCAGCAGCCCCAGGCTAAGCAGGAGAGCCTGGGCAAGAACGTGCTGCTGGTGCTGCTCTGCCTCATCTTTGGGCTGGAGGTGGGGTTCAAGTTCGCCACCAGGACTGTCATTTACCTCCTGAATCCCTGCCACGTGGTCACCATGATGCAGGTAAGGCTTGTGCAGGGTCACCTGGAAGTTCCTTTTTGTGATGTACTTGCACAACAGTATTTTCCCCCCTAGTTTGTTTGTGGACCAAAAGTGCCTAGCAAAAATACAAATGCCAAGAATGGTATAAATATTTTAAAACATAGGTTTTGTGTCAGTTGAATCAAAATCTATCAAAAAACCCAAGTCAGATGAAAAGGTGAAATTGTAGCTATAACTAATGTCCAGATCTCTGGTTGAAAGTGTAGATAATTAAGGCTTTCTCATCACTTGCCTTCACCTGATCCTTGTTCAAGAATAGAAGGTGCTGTTCTTACTGACAGCAGTGCTAAAATTTGCACCAAATCTAATGAAAACCAGATTACATGCAACACCAGCTATGTAATTTACGTGCAGCTTTTCCAAGCAAGTGCCTTCTAGGGGTGTGATTCTATTTTGTGAAGGTGTTGGAGAAACAAATTACTCATTGTGCAGATACTGTTGATTTACCTTTCTAATTTTAGAGGCTGAATAGTAAAGAAACAGCTGTTACCTGGTTCTCATATGTGGGGTGAACAATCTGATGTGGCCTAATATGTGTGGATAATCCATTTCCTTTTATGACTTGGGGCATGGTTGTTGATGTGTAATAATGTGCAGTTTGTGTAGATTTCAAAATAATGGATACATAGACAAACTGTTACTGAACTGGGCATCTAAAGCTTATAAGCTGTGTTTGTTAATATTTCTGTGCATGTACTTAACTATCAGTTTTGCTGAGCTTGTTACAGGGTGCTGGATATGCCAAAAATAGTATTATTTTGCTAATTTTATACCCTCAGCACTGAATAGCTTAAAAAATTCAAGGTCAAGAATTAAGTGAAGAATGTCAAAAAGGCTTTCATGAAAGCTGCCATGATAGCAATGTCTGTCTAAGATCAACAACAGATGAAAATCAGATCAATGCCATTCTGGGTCTCCTATTGCAGTATATGAGGTGATCTGGGCAGAATCAGATCTAGCCAGTCATTGGATTCACACCTGGAGAGCGTTTTCTAAAAGGCAGGGAAATATCTTTTCTGGTTGTTCCAGCGTTTTGAAAGATGAGTTTTATTTTAAGGGCAGGGGGACAAGCTGATACAGCAATATTCAAGATCTTTACAGCAATTAATTTACAGCTCCAGATATAAGTAGTAGATTATGTAAATTCCTAGGCTGTGATGCAGTGTTTGCTCAGTAATTTACAGCATAGGACACTTCCTTCCTGTGAAGTGATAAAGGATTGTTGTGAAATCAGTCAGTCAGTATTGGGGTGAAGCTTTGCAAGGACTATGTAGAAATAATTAAAATAAATTAATATGGCCACATTTCCTTTCTGGGCAGTGCTCAATGATAACTGGGAAGTTTTCCTATTAATTCTCTGGAAAAGAGGTGGCGAAATATTAACAGTAGGATTTGAGAGTTTAGTTGTCTTTATGCTATGATATTAATGATAAGTATTCAGCTGAATGCTTCCACAGACCTGGGACAGCCAGTTCTGTTCACCTCCTTCAATAGTGCCTCCTGAAATAGAGATGGAGTCTATTGAGAGTTAAGCCATGTAGTTAGGCATTGCCATTTCTGAATCTCTTTTTGACTAATTGTGAAGTTTTATAAATAATCCTAGCTAATTACTCACTAGAAATGGTGCTCCAGCATTTGTGAAATTGAGAAGGTGAGCATATCAGCAAAATGTGGAAGTCATGCCCCTTCATCCTCAAAAAGATGCATTAGAAATAGGCTTAGGCTTAATGTAGAGAAAGAAAATAATGGCAAAACCAATGGCTTTCAGCAGACAAAGAGAGTTAGAGCCAAAGATTGTCAATGACCTTCACCAGCAGACAAGTAATACATAGTTGGAAAACATTGTTTTCCTAGCCTGAATTTGCTGAAGGCAACAGATTTGTAAGATGAAACATATGAAAATATAATTTGTCCTTCACTTCTCTTCTTGCAGTAGTGTGTACATAATCCTGCTATGTCTAAATAATAGCATGAACAAAGTAGAAGATGAAGAGATGAAATGTGCTACAACAATCAAGATCACTTCAAAGGGAAGCCAACAGTAGCTGTTGATAAATGTTTCTTCTTTCACTCTATTTCTGTTTTCATTTTCTTCAGCTGAGACTGTTTCACCTCAGCAACAAATACTCTGGGCTCTGAGCCAAAAATATTTGAAACTCAAAATTGTGCTTCAGATTTTCCCTGCATAAAAGTAAAATTCCTGCTCTTAAAAGACCTAAGACTGAAATGAGATCAAAGTAAAATGGAAGTTAGGTGTGTGTGCATTTGGGCAGATAAAACTGTGTAATACAATGACTACTGAGTTTTAGAAATGAGTCTGTTCTGACCAGGCGTCTGATTTTTGCCTATCATGCCAACCTGTGTTCAAATCTTTTCAAAAGTGGAAAGAACTAGTTTAGATGTGTCATTGCAAGGATGAAGTGTTGATCAAATGAATGTATTTAACTGCCTCAACAGGTCTCATGGCTAATCAGCTTCCTAGAATTTGTTGCCACCCTGTCATCTGGTTGAATTACTAGAAGCTGTAACTCATTTCCTGTTCTGGGTTTTGGCTTCTTGCTTAGCTTTTGGAGGAAGAAGGGTGTTTCTTCACCAGTGTCATACGTGCAGCATCATTGAGAGAAATCCTTTAAGTCTTAAAAAAATTATATATATTTTGTAACACAGGTGAATGGAAACTGGTGTGGTTTCTCTGCCAGCTGTGGGATGGGGATGGGGCTTGTTTGTGCAGCACAGTGTTTAGTTAGTGTGTGCTGCAGCAAGGGGAGAAGTCTGTGAAGGAATTCATAGTGATCTCTCCTTACATAAAAAATGGTTTTAGTGAAAATTATTTGAATACCTCTGTTAGAAAACAAAAACAAGCCACAAACCACTCTCCTTTTTGGACTGGCAATATGACTGGACTGGTGCTGCTGCAGACCTGACATAAAAAGGAAACATTCAATCTCTAGGCTGTTGAAAACCTATTTGCCTTTCCATTGCAGGAAACAAAAATCAGCATATGCTTAAGGCACCAGGTGTTATATTTTCAAGACATTAATCATTTCAAGTATTTTAGGGGACATCATTGTGGTATTAAAATTGGCTGTGTGAAGGAAATGCTTAAAGTTTCTGATTGAGCAGTGTGAGAGGGAAGATTTCCTCGAGAGCCAAACACAGCACTATTGATTTCTTTACAAGCTTTGTGAAGGAGACCTTGAGCAGCAGCTGGGTCTTGTGCTTGTTGAGAAGTACGCACACAAGTGTTGTGTCCCTGTCTATGAGCCTTGCTTTAGTGAGGTGAAAGGAAAATTTCACTCTTTGCAATGTCAAACCAAACTATTTCTAACCAATTTTCTTTATCTATTCTGTATTCTTTAAATGTTTTTTTTTACTTGTACTAGTTTGAAAGTAAACCAGTGGGAAATCCCAAGTCAGAACTACAATTTAATAGGAAAATTAAAATAAATGCAATAGTACAAAACCACTGACAGAGTCAGGATACAACCTGACACCCTGTGGGTCAGGGTGTTGGTAGCAGTGCAATTAATGGTGGCTGCAGTGCTCCTGCAGTGCCAGGTGTGGTTCTGTTGAAGCAGTGATCCTGTAGAAGGGTGTGGTTTTCCTCTGAAGGGCCAGTGGTGGTGTAGATGGGTCGGGTCTTCCTGTGGGAATCCAGTGGGAAAAGGGTGCTCTGGTGTTCCAAATCTCAGGTTATATCCAGGTAGGAATGCTTGGCTCCTCCCCCAGGTGGAGCATCTCACCCTGGGATGATGTAACTGTATCATCAGTCATGCAGTGAGACCCAATGGCCCATTAATGGGAGATGTCCCCCTGGAGAGAGGATGGGTGGTGAGGAGATGAAGAACACTGCCCCACCTGGTTTTAACAGCTGGGAATCGAATACATAATTTTGGTTACATCTGACATTGTAACTGAGGATGTTACTTTTCAGCCAAAACCCTTGTGTTCGTGTAGCAGTTCTTTGTTTCACATTTAGTGAAGGAGCAGTTAGAATATATATCAAGAACTTGTTCTATATCATTTGTTCCTGTGCTCCCAGTTTGTAATTTGACACACGAAATTTGCAACCTGCTATTCACAATCAAGGTAACTTAATGCAAATGAGTAAACACAGGTGTCTCTTGATATCCTGAAGCCACCCAGCTGGAGTTAACAAGCAATTAAAATTAGGTGTAGACAGGAGTCAGGGCTAAAATTAGTCTGTATTGCAAAAGTGAAACTTGTAACCAAAAAAAGGAAAAAGCTATCTAAAGCAGAGGTTGTAGGTAACACTGGTAGGGTGAAGTAATCTCAAAAGGTTTCCAACATTGATGATTATGGATTATTATAATGTTTTTCTTTTTAAAAGGATCTTCAGTTTTAAACACTGAAGGTTATGACTGACCAGTCTGTAGAAATTAAAACAGCATGTGTATAATTTTATTGAAACCTTAAGGAAGTGGCAGAAACATGACTGCAGTCTAATCCTAAAATGATAGGTACAGCCACTTGTTCTTGTAAACTGTTGTGGATTTTGAACTTGACTTTAGTATGTCTAGGCCTTCTTCCAAAATAGTGCTTTAATACCAATCTTAAAATAAATGTTGTAACTCTATTTTATTTTAGAAAGAGCTTTGCAAAAATAATTTCTCAGTGGTAAATTTCAGCTGGTTAGTTATTGTAATTATCTTCCAGTTTTTCACTGAATTATTCCACTTCAGCCAGTTAAGGACTGACATTTGTTTGGAATAAAGAAAAGTGTGTTTGTAGGAAACATCTGTTTTGCTGGGTTATACCTTTGGTGATTTTTTTAGGCAAAGAAAAGTAAATGTAAGAGGGAAGCAATAGGTGGAAAGAAGGATAGGTTTCACCTGGTGATTTTGGTCTGATGTTTGCATAAATAAAGTGAGTACTAAGTGCATCTGCAGCTCAGTAAATACTAAATTCTGTGTTCATTATTTCCAGTTCTGGCTTCTTTAGAGACCTGGATCCTTTCTGTCCTCTGCAGAAGATGTTACTGTTTTTTGAAACGATGGGCTGTTTTCAGAACTTACATAATAAACATAGCTTGACTGAATTCTGCATCATTTGCGAATATGTAGCAAAATATAAATTGTCTTTTTAAAAAATATATTCTGGTTCTTCTAAACCTTGAGTTAAAATTAAAGGGACAAAATTCCCTATGAAAATACATGCATTTTTCAAAGTGTACGTCTATGAACACAGACTTCCTTTTGAAAATAAGTCTTTCTTTTTTCTTTTTACAGCTGCAAGTTAACTTGTGATGCTTTTTCTTATAGCTGATGGCTAGAGAGAAAATTCATGCTGGTGTGTGGTGAGAAAGGGCAGAGGAAGAAGAATTAAAGCACTGACAGCACCAGTGTTTCTTGGTGGCAAGGCTCATTTCTTGCAAAGGAGTTCATTTTCCTTCCAGGAGGGTGAGAGCAGCCTCAGGGACACAGACAGGGAGTGACAGCTCAGGAGACAATCCATCAGCTCCTGTATCCCCAGTCTGCAGTGCTCCAGAACCATTGGTCTGGCCTTCAGAGCACCAGGGCATGCTTGGATAGCTTAATCTGCTCCTGGTTCCCAGAACTGGCAGGTTTTTTCTTAATTGTTGCTTTTGTCTTATTGTTTTATTTGTCTTGTTTTTAAGCAATGATTTTGTTGTGTTTAAAAAACACAATCAACAGGAGTTTAGAGGCTTTTACTGATACTGCAATTATTGTAATAATTACATATATGATTGAGGAAAAGCTTTTCTGTGATAGCTTTAACACTGTATATACTTTGTTTCACCACTGTGTTTACTGTTAGTCAATCCCAGCATAGAGCAGGGAAATGGGAAAACATTAGTATGAGGCAAGGCAGTGTTTCTTAGTCAGAAATAAGAGTAATTTTTTGTTTAGTATAAAGAGGATAGCAAATGTGTCCTAAGGCTGTGATTCAGTTTTCTTTGTTTGAAGAGATTATGGACCAGCCTTTTTAATTTAAACAAGATTTGGCCAGTGATGCTTTATCCTAAGCTTTAGTCCAGGTGCCAGGGACCCCAGGAACAGTCATGGTGCGGTCAGTGTTCTAGTTCAGGAATTGGAGTCTAAAGCTCTTAGTTAAGCCTTTGTTTTGAAGTTGCTAGAATTTGGAAATACTGATGTGCTTCAGGCTGTTATGCATTCTTAGCTAATTCTCTCCTTCAGACTATTCTTAGGAGAAAAGAACATAAAAAGTGGGGAGTTGACAATGGGTATCTTGCTCTCTGAGCAGGAGTAGGAACTGCATGATCGGAAACTGTGGATGAAAAAGCTTAGCTTTGTCTGACCCCAAATATTTACACTGAGTCTTATCATCTAAAGGCCACTAGATGAATGATTAGGTAACCAGATATTGGTTTGTTTTGATGAGATCATCACAGATTTAAAGCAAGTATCATTCAAAGTGTGACATGTGTAGTTTGAGCAAGATATTAGGGGAGATAAAGGCCTCTTTTTGCTTCTTTTTTCTTCTTCTGTTTAGATTTTTTTTCCAGAACAGAGCTTTCAGTGTACTATCCAGTGTTATGCTGTTGGCTGCAATACATTTTTAGGATGGATTTTTTAATCCTAGTTGGCAGTTTCACATACCGTTCTATGTAGGTTGTTTGCTGGTAACTTAAACTGATGTTTCATGAGTAGCTGCCTGAAACAGGCAGAAAAATAAATCCTGCATCTAGTAGGATTTCAGTGGAGTGGTGAATGAAAACAGCAGCAGAAATCACACTGGACACCTTAAATTCCAGGGACTGGGATGTCTTTCATCTCATGATTTCCAGTCTCAGAAACCCTTGTTTGTTGTTGATGTTGGCAGTCCCAGTCCCAGCTGTCGAATTTCACTGAAGGGGTTTTACACCAGCCACACCCCTTGCAGCAGCTTGAACCATGTCAGTGCTCACCAGGAACAAATCCTGTGCCAGGAGTTTGAAACCTGCAGAGTGTAATGGGACTCATGTTTCTGGTGGCACTTCCTCAGGGCTTTGCATTGAGGTGCTGAGGGTTTGTTAATTCAGATGGCCAAGTAATTAGTGTCAAGCAAATTTAATGTTTTGTATTGTAATACTTTGTTGGTTAGTGAAATGCCAACTTAAATTATCAGGAATGCAGTGTTGTATGCCTTAGCTTTTTATGGATTGTGTTACTATTTCATTGGTGAGAGTTGGCTGTAGTAGGGCTATTAGTTACTCACTGGCTTGTGTTTTTAAAGACTAAAAATCTCTGTTGTAAAATCCTACAAAATGAGGAATTTCGAACTGTGACAAGAAAAAAGGTGTTGGTGACTCAGGGCGGAGTAGAGCAGGGCTTTTCTATGATGATTTTGCTTTTGTAGGAAACCAATACAAAACATCCTTCTCAAGGGGAAAACTAACAAAAGTGAATATGCATGTGACAATCTTCTTGTGAACTCGTGTCACTGACAGAGGGAGATGCAAGTTAATCTAAATTTTGTAAATAAAATTTTCTTAAGAAATTGAAATTGGGACTTCTTTTAAAATTTACCCTCTTTGTTCTTTTACCTCAAATATGTTTTTAATTGTCAGGTTTTGTTTAAGCACTGATTTAAGAATAGGGAATGAAGTAACCCACTACTGGTGAAGGGCTGGTGTAGATGGTAGTTAGAGAAAAAGGAAAAGTCACTTCAGTGACCTCTGAAATACTAATTCCTAGGGTGTGATAGCTAATGCTACCGCACTCAAAGAAAGACCTGAGTCATGTGTTAATAATTAATCCTGAACTATGAGAAGTCTAGAAATCTTTCACCTAAGACTCTAAAAGGGAAGAAGGTGAATATGGATTTGCTGATTAAACAAACTAAGCCTGTGGAAGGGGAGACTAACCTAGAATGTCCCAATGGACATGGATCATGTACAATACATTAGATTGTAGAGGATGGAAGCTGTTCAGCTTGCTGCACATCTTCCATCCCTGGGTAGAACTGGGAAGCTGGGGATGGAACCTGGGACAGGCAGCTCGTTGTGTTCCAGTCTGCTTTATGTAACACACAAACTGCTTTTATTGTAGTATTTCTTAATGCTCTGACAGCAGTCTTGCTTTGAATCATGAGTATCCTTAGTACTAGATTAACATAGGACACATTAATCCCTGAACCTGTCTGACAGCTGCACTGAGGCAGCAGTGGTTTTTATGCTAAAATATTAAATACATTCAACTTGCTTCTATTTAACAATTAGAATGTAACATCATTTGGTATCTTTTTTCCCCCCAGATTTAGCAGTCTGAACTTGTCAAACCACAGATATGATTTTTATTTATTTGTTTATTATTTTTCAATCTAGCAGTACAGTTAAATGTAAAATAGGAAACCAGCTGTGTTTGATGGTTTGTGCACTTTTTTTCCACCTCTTTAAATGGTGTACTTACCCATTGCTGAAGTCCAGATATGTAAACTGTAAAATAGATTTCTTGAATAAAACTATTTCTATATTAATCTAAAAAAAAAAAGAAATCAAGCCCACTAATATCTCCAAATTAATGGGATAATTGCAGCACAAATAATGCTTGACATGGCAGAGATTATTTGCAGCCCAGTTCAGACCAGCCATGAGTTCAGTGCCCTAAGCTCCTGTCTCAAGGAAAGAATAGTTAATTGGTGCTGTGCTGGACACTGGAGTCCCCAGATCTCCAGCCCTGCTGATCCATCAGGTGTGGTGGTGTGACCTTTGTCTCTGGGCTTGTGCAAGGCAGGGCTGGCCATGCAGTTCTTCATGCCAGAAACATTTCCCAAGGGGATGGATATTTGTACTTATGGTCTTGCAAAGTATAGTGACAGAATTTCTGATTTTTCATTTTCATCTGGGTCCTCAAGATTGAAGTGAACTTCTGTGGATTAACCAGAGTTAGGAGATTCTCTGCAATTTACTGCTTGAGGACAGTTGTAGAATCTTCTGGTCCTCTGCTTCTGCTTCTTCAGCCATCCTGTCTCTAGTATTGTCCCCATCTAGGACTTCTTATCTTTGCATTTCCTCAATGCCACACATGATTTTGTACTTCCTCTTCTCTTGCACCCATTAGTCTCAGTCTTTTACAGATATTAATCTCTGTGTGGAAGAGGTTTTGTAACTTTTTTTTTTTGAATGTGGAAAGGGAAACGCTGTGGTCAGAACTATGCCCATAATCCAGCCTATCAGACAATGTATATTTTATAGCTAATTTTTCCCATCCAAAATAGCTAATTTTGTCTGTTTTGGGTTAATTCTTTTGTTCTTCTTTTGTTTGTAAGGTGAAAATATAACAGGTGACAGAAGAAGGGCAGACACATTGAACTTCTTCCCTAGTGTTTCTTCTAAATTGAAAGTTGAGTTATCCTGCCTTGGGCAAGGAGAACTTCACTGTGCTTTACCATACCCACTGCCTGTGTCTGCTGGAGCTCTGCAGTGCCAGCTGGGCTGGGGACTCTGAGCCCCAGTGCCTCAAAACTCAGGAGTTCTGCAGGAGAGCAGAGGCTGGGAGCTCTGCACAGCCCTGCTGCTGGTTTAACACAGGATTCTGTGGTTTGTGGAACAGAACTGTTCCCTCCTGCAAGGCAAAGGATTGAATTTCCAATATGACACTGAAAAGTAGTAGAATTATGGGATCAGTGTGGGAACACTTGTGTTGGGGCTTATGAGCTTGTCTGCTGTGAACTGTGTATTTAAGACTGCTGATACTCTGAGCTGAGAAATGACACTTTTTATCTAGATCTTTGAAAAATGAGATGCAAGTGTGTCCTTTAAAATTTCCCTTTAAGAAGTTGAGATTTGTTTATCCTGGCAAGTATCTACATATGTAAAGAGAAAGTGTTGATATTAAGCTGCTAAAGCTGAAGCATTTGAAAATCTCTTCCATGATCCTAAACTTTCAGCATAAAAATTCTGGTTAGCATTTCTCTGCTGTCATGAAAAATGGAAGTCAGGCTTATTTTCTGAAAGATCCCTTTAACAGAGGGATTTTCATTCTTTAAAAAGTTAAATATTTGGTTTTCCCCTCATCAGGGTCTGAAACTGTTTCTTTCACTAGAGTTGAAATAAAAATAATCAGCTGTGAATTGTGTTCTCTTCTTTGCCTGTCTCCATGGCAATGAAGTGATTTAAATTGGTATGTCCATCTCAGTCCTTGTAACACTGCCATCCTTTTTAAATGGGAGCTGTTTTAGTCCTCAGTGCTGAGATTCAGGCAGTACTCAGACTCAGATTGTAGCTTCTGCTCTACCATGCAGTAGTTGGATACTCTGCAGAGTGTTAGAAAAAGAAGGGTCTAATGTCATTGAGACATATTTATAGTTTGTTTATTTTGTGCATACAGAGAAAAAGATCAATTTATAGGGTTGGGGGAGGGTGTTTGGTGCTTTTTTTTTTAAGATGTAGGAGATAAGATAAAAAGAAATTGAATTCTCCCTTGGAAGAGCAGAATTTGTTTCATGAAAGTATTAACTTCAACATGCTTCAACAGTAACATATATCTCCTGTAGAATTTCTGAATTTAAGCAAATGATAAAATAATCAAACTTAAAACTCCAGATGAACAGATAAGTCTCTGGATATCATATCTCTGTTTGCTAACATACAACATGGAGTGTTTTAAAAGTTTGACTCTGCATGCAGGTTGCATGTGAGAAATTACTTTTCACAGAAGAGCTGTACAAGATATTATGGTCTCCAAAGAAGTGAAAATATAGTCCACAATTCAAGGAACTTTAGATAGTGAACAAAGTTTATTCCAAAATATGCAACAATGGAATAATGAAGCATAATAAGTGCTAGATACTTTTCCCAGAAGCTGTATGGGTCTTGCATGCAAGGTGATATACAGAGCTCTCATAAGATTTTTCTGGCATGTACTTTTTTCTTCTTTGTTTCCTTTAGCACAGGAAAACATCCATTAGTGATTCTAATCATGCACCTGTTATGGTCTCTTCCTCCTTAACCTGCCCTAATGAGTTGAAATAGCTTGCTTTTTAAATGCAAGACTTCAGAGAAACTGATTGGATTTTAACAGTATTCACTGAGAAAATGTCTTGAGGTAGATTCCATTAAACTTAATTGCTGCCTCTCCTACTGTGCCTCTGTTAGAGTGTTGTATGACTTGGGAAAAACAATTTGAGTGTGTGTAGTGTTTAAAGCTGTTGTTGAGGCTTGAATGGAACATACCAGATGAGTGTCTATAAGGAACTTGACCTGGAAATAAAATATTTGGCATGTGTACATTTATTTGTGTAGTAATGACAGGAAGCCCCTTGTGTATGAAAGGGCTCAGTAGGATGATCCAGATTTCAACCCTTCTATTGCTGCAAGTACATGGTCTGGTAGTGATTAATTTCAGTATCCACTGGAGGCCTCTTCCTAACCCTGCAACACTTGAAAGAAACACATTGGGTGAATTGTCCAATCTGACATCACAAAGCAGACATATTCTCCAAATGTTCCCACTCAGTTCAGTGATAATTTATTTTGTTGGTTGTCAGTGAAATAAGGTATTGTGAGTTTATTTTAGGAACAGCAGTAAAAACTGAGATCCATATTTTGCTGAAATATGGAACAGTAAACCAGAATTTCTTCTTTGCAGTAGTGGGCAACATAAAAAAAAAGAATTTTTATTACTGAATATTTATGTAGTAATCTCCTCACATCTAGAGCAAGACTTGTTTATATGAAGTTACTGTGTGAAGTTTTGGCACTGGTGAAGGGAAGGACAATGGTGATGTTGTAAATGCTGATATTTAGCACAGCAAGGACCTCAACTGATTGAGGGAGCTGCTGTATGAGATTGGTGATACAGTAATCTGGTTCATAAGAGACCTTTTATAATGCCAGTAATAACTGGCTAGAATTTGGCTGGTTTCGTAGGTACTGGTAGAAGCTGAACTCTCAGTGCTGCTGCTACTGTTTAAATCTTTTTATATGTAGGTAGTGGGAGACCTTTTGATTTGTTAAAGACTTTAAATCTTTCCCAGCTCTGCTGTAAAACATGTCTTCTGGCAAGAAATTAATTGTGACATACAGAACTGAGTAGGAAAGATTTTGAAAATGGATTCTAAAAGAGGTCACTGCCATTAATTTAAATTTGTTTCTAACATTTCAGATTTTTCTTCTTGCCTGTCCCCCATGTCGGACTGCAATGATTCTCTTCAGGTATTACCTCCTCCTTACTGTATTTCTGTCCATTTGTACAATGTATTTTAGAAGTTAATTTATAAAATACTAAGGGAAATATCAAGTTGGAAAGGCATATTGGCTGGATTGAAAAATGACACTTTGAAAAGCGTCAGGGCTTAAATCAGTGTGTTGGGTCCCTTATCCTTGCTTCTTGTGTGTTGGTGGGTTTGGCCTTGCTGATGAACAGGAATTAGCTCAGTAACAGTGGATTAATGCAGATTAATGTATGAGCTACTATAATTTGTGTCATGGGCCTTGAACCCTTTTACCATCCTCAGTAGAAATTGTAACTGGGCCTTGCTGGAAGCTGTGCAGGCAGTTTGGGTCTGATTTCAAAATTGTGGATATGTAAAGTTAAATAGGCAAAGCAAATTCTCTCTGGCTTGGCTGGGTATTTCTCAGATCTGTGCAGTCTTTTCTAAAACACTGCATATTGTTACTAACTTCAGCAGCAGCAGAGCCAGGGTGCAGCTGAGGGTGCAGCCAATGTGTTGAGGGGAGGGTCAGTGATTTCCTGGGCACTGGCACTTGGCACTGGCTGCCACTGTGGCATTAAACTCTGCTTTTCCTTGTCTTAGTCTAGGCAAACAGGGTGCTGGGGGAATGCCTAAGCAGTCCTTCTGCAGCTTTTCCCTGCTGTTCCTTATTTCTGCAGGGATTATGCTGAACAAAGGCTCTGTATTAGCATTTCTGTCTTGGAAAGTGTGGAAAGTATGTCTGCTGTCCAGGAAATCTTTGCTAAAGACCAGCTGTAGATCAGAGGCCACAATATTTGTTGTTTTTCAGAATGGGTATATCTATTTTCTAACACCCTGACAGCATATAAATTATATTTGAAAATCTGTTTTAAAATTGTAGTACCTTTCCCTCCCTCAAGTTACTTTTCAATTCCTAGGAGTTTGACAGACAGTGGTGGGAGACAGTTTATTCTTTAGTTTGTGTCTGATGTAAAATAGACTGAAACAGTTCTGATACCAATTTTCTGTTCCTGTGATCCAACAGTAGTTCAGAAAAAAGATGTCTGAAAGCTATACAAATTATGGAGTATAATACTACTTTCCTGCCTTGTGCTTTCCTTAGGACTTGCTGTTGCATTTTGATAAATGTAATTATTTTATTTAAGGGACTTCTTTCAAATTCTTAAAGCTTTACTTTGAAGCTCTGCATGCACAGCATTAAAGAGGAGTAAAACCCTTTATCAAAGATGCTATATTAAGCTCTGCAAGACAAATGAACAGCAGAATTCCAACTATTTAGCAGCTTGCATCATGAACAGGATTATGGGCAGCCCAGGCTTTCTAGGAATCCAAAGCTCATTATAGAAAGCAGTCCTACTTTAGGAAATTCTTTAAGTGTGTATTTAAAGATAGGATTTGGTCCAGTTTTATTGCATTTAATAGTGACTTTATTAAAATTCAAGCCTAAATAATTTTTAAAGTGTCTTGCTATGTTTTATTGAAGAGATACTACATAAAAGACATGAAAACATTATTATTGCGTTTTATTTCCATGTGTGAAAATAATATCTCTTCTCTAAGGTTGCAGATGCATATGCTGAATGGGGCCCTCTTAGCATTGCTGTTTCCTGTTGTTAATACACGCCTGGTGAGTGTACTGTGGGTTTCCTTCTCCTTTTTATTTCTTTCTAAAATATTATCTTTGGAGAGATGTCAGATGTTTGCTTTGCTTGGCCTTTTAAAGTTCATTTTACCAGGCTGTAGACTCCTGGTCACTACAGTGGAGCCAAAATAGCAATCTTGGATTTTAGGATGTTTACAATTTGGTATGAGAAGACAGCACTGCTGTACTGAGTGCTAGCTCCATTCTAGCCAGTAATGGAGGGAAAACTTGATGGCTTTGAAAGAGGCTTTCACAGGTTAGCTTTGTGGCCTGTAGTCAAAATTCAGTTTCAGATTTTTCAAACTCTGTAAATGTAAGATTCCTCAGGCCCGGAAAATGCCAAATGTTGTTGTTGGCTGTCATTCCCTCTCCCCCAAGATTAGGCACAGCAGATTTTTTTTTTCCCACACAAGTTTTCAAATCTGCTGTAAAACTTCAGTCTCCTGGGCAAAAAATTAGCCCGTTGGTGTTCCTAGTGAGATTGTTAAACCTGTTGAGATTTAAAGGTAAAAAAAAGCTATTTTGAGTGTGAGTTGAACGAAGTATTTTTGAGGATTATTTCAAGAGCTGTTCTCCTTGCATATGTAGAGGGAGCGTATGTATATATGACTAGATGCTTTTAACTTTTTTTGTATGATTTATCTGCAAAAATCTGTTGTTGCAGCTATTTTAATGTCTGTTTTAAGACAGATATGAGTACTTTATATTTAAGCAAACTATGTCCATAATAGAGGGTGAATTAATATTATTAACAAAATAGTTGTGGGCTTTAGAATCCATTTCAGATTTTGTTGGTGGATCTCCACTTGCAAGTTTTGACTGTCTAAATGAGATGAAGTATAAACTTTTGCTTATGTGCAGTTTGCAATTACATTTTATTAAAACTTGGTACTGTTGAAGAGGCAACAAATTAATAAAGTAAGTGTTCTTTTCCTGATAAGGAAAACTCTTATTTTGTATTTAAAACCATCTAGTATTTAAGTATAAATAACCTTAGGCATGACAAAATTGGTCTGGGTAACCTTTGAAAGAAAAAATGTTGAAGTATTTAATAAATCATCAGCTTGTATTTTCTCTGCCATTATCACAGATCTCATTCATATTAGGGCAATGGTGATTAAAGAAGAAAGATACAGACTACTTATAAAACTGTTCCTGTAGTTTGGAACAGAGTAGCCAAAAGATACTGTCCAAAAGTAAATATTTTTGGAATAATTATAACTTAAGATATTTTTGGCCTAACAGCTGCTTGCCAGGCTTTTCACTTTTCCATGTTTCTTCTGGCACAGGATATGTGGGTGATGTTGTACAGCACTGCCTTGATCAGACTCTCATGGCAGACACACATTCTGCTCCACAACTCTCACTGTGGTTTTAACACCAACACTGTCCTGAAACAGGAAATGTCTCCTAAAACCCAGTAGGAATGAAAAAATAAAAAACTGGCTGCTCTGGTTTTTTAATATCTAAGTGAAAAACTTTTGATTCAGTCATTCAGAATGAGACAATCATTGCTTCAGCAGATGATGGATGTTTTAGTGGGTATCAGGATTTGGGTTGTAAGTGTTAATTTGTTCAAAGTAATTTCCAGAACATCTCTTACATTTTGTGGCAGAGTCTGTTAGGGTCATATGTTTTTGCTAGCAATTATATTACTTCATGAAATGCAACTGTCTTTTTGTAAATATGCTTCATTGTTAAGTTATCCTGAAGTGGAAGCTTCTGGCATAATTTCATGGTTCCATTTTCTTGTAATGTATCTCTTAATATTTTGTTGTTGTTGTTTTTTTAGAACCTCAATCAATCAAGTAATTTCAAAATTCAAAAATAGTAGTGTACTGCCAGTGAAAATGGAGAGTTGACATATTCACTGAAACTACAGTAGAAAGTTTCTACCTTCTGTTATTTTAATCTTTCAGTCAAACTGTGCTAAACAATGCAGTTAAAAATCTTGTTGGACTATAACAGGGACCTGGGATGATGTTCAAAAAATGTAGCCTGAAAGGTGAGGTCAGTCTATTCTGTTCTTTCCAAGAAAATATTTTCCTGCCTTGGCATGAGGTTGAAGTGCCAACAGTTAACAGACTTAAGCAACAGATGCACCCACTTGTATTTGTTTGGCACCCAAATATTGCAGTTCTTTGCTACATTAATTGCCATGGGCTGATGAAATTAAACTCTGTGCTTTGGGATAGACATTGGATAAAAAGATAAAACTGTTTCTTGTCCAGTCAGTGCTTTTGTGAGTTCTTCTTACACTTTCAGAAATAAAGGAGAAGATGCTGAGGGAATTGGCTTGTTAAGCTCCCAAAAGGGATCCAGCAAGGTATAAGAGGATACACAGGAGTAGAAAGATTTCTTTTTACTCTATATTTATATTCTGTGGCACACAGTGTAGGTCCTGATTACCTGGCTGTGCATGTAAATTCATTTAACTGCTACAAAGACTCAGACTGTTTGGACAGTAACTGGGTTTGCTGGAGCTTTCATGTTGCATTAATCAAATTTTAAAGAAAAGTCTTTCCACTAGTTTAAAAGTGGGAATTTTTTGCAAGCTGATGTCCTGGAAATGTTGATATACATAAAGTAAAAAAAAGGACATGTCCCAGAAGGTCAGATACATGGGTATCAGCTCACATGGCTGAGATGGTGCAGTTTTAATATTTCCAGAAGCTGCTGTATTCTATTATTAGAACTATTTGGCCTGAGATCCACATTCTAAACCTGTGTTAGGAGTAGAATCATACTCTGAGCAGGACTTTGAGTATATTCTGTGTATGCTCCAAACATTGGCTGCTGTATTGTTGCTGATTGTTAGAGAAATAATTCACTGCACTCAGTAGTTTGCCTGTATTGGCTGTGCCTGCACAGCAGAATGGAATAGGTTTGGTAGCACATTGTCATCTCTAAACTGGCCTAATCTATCTGGCACAAGGGAAAACAACAGTGGGGGGCTGTTGGGAGATGGTGGCTGGTAGGTGATAAAGCCAAAGTTTGTGCATATTTGGGCACGTGCACATGCTGTGTGCATTAAAATGGTATGAGTGTGTCATTTACTGATAATGTCTAAGAAGGTGGCTGGTAGAGTTTGGTGTTTATTAGGCTGTTCTAGGTGTCCTACCGGAAAGACCAGAATGTGAGAGTTGAGTCCCCTCTATTCCTTTTCTGCCACACTCTGCAGTCTTTGTAGAGAATGATGGAGGAGGTGCTCTTGCACAGTGCAGTGCTTCAGCCAGGGTATAATAATTAACAGAGAGTGGAGTGCTACTGTCAGAAACCAGAGCAAAGTGTCAGCCTGGGAGCCTACAGAAAACCAACTGCTGTGTCTGAGTGTTTAATCTAAATTAGTATTATGTCCATGATCTCTTGGGGTGAACTCAAAATATCTGACTTCTGGGTTCCACTCTACTGCTGCCTTGAAGAGATTTTTCTAAAGCTGAGTTCAGTGCATGGAAAGATATCATTGTTCCCTTTGGAACAATATTAGCTACTATTAACTTAATACTACTACTATTTGGGTAGTAGCTAGTTTAAGTTCGAACATGAAGTCTTACTTGTTTTCACAAAGAGATTATTGAAATTCTTGATTGATGGGCAATCCCTTGTGCCTTGTCTTCATTTCCAGTTTCTCCTCACACACGAAAGGCGCTTATGCTGAGTGAGTCTTTTATTGATAAAACTGTTTATAGACAAGGCAAGAGATGCAGGTGAGTTAGTTTCTCAGTGCAGCTTGCTTTTTGTGTTTGTTGTAGCCTGGCTGTACAACTTGAGTGCTTGGTTGTACAGCAACTCTGCAGCTCTACAGGAGGAAATGCACTTGCAGAATCAGCCAGGATTCAGAACAAGCCGCCTTTTACAGTGGGGAAAAAGATGTTTTGTTTTACGCACAAAAAAATACTGTCAACACTACTGCAGCATAACAACTGTTACTCTGTTCTCAGGAGTGTCCCAGCACAGTGTTTGTGTAACAGAGCCTCACAACTCCACGGCTGTGGAAGCCCTTTTGACACCACAGATAAATGGAGAATGCTCCTTGGCAGGAGTGAGTGCCTCATGTTGTGGTGTTTATATCAGGAGCAATTGTTTCTGAAGTGGGAGAGGTACAGTTTTTCTCCAGTTAGGATCACTGCTTTAGCCCCATCTCAAATAATTTTAATTCCCTCACTTTGCTCTCTGTCTTGTTCAATGAAAGACAGTAGGAAAGGTTCAGATTTAGGAAACCCCACAATTTTCATGAAGTTCTTGCTTTTGCATAGTTACCTTGTTTGTTTTGGTACAGAATACTTGGAATGAAATAACCCAACAGATTGTATGGGAGGGTTGGTTTAGCTCAGTCCCTACAGGAGCTGGCTGACCACCTTGGAGTTGCCATCAGGATAGCCAGTGTCCAGTGGGTGAATGCCAGGACTAGTAAAATCCAGTTGTTAGTTTTAGAATCTTCTACATTCAAAATAGGATATAAGAATTGTAGTTGAATTTATAAGATCACTGTGTTATTTACCAACTGTTAGACTATTGGTTAGGAAGAAAATCAAATTCTTTAAACCTCTCTTCTGTTGATGTAGAAATTTCTGTAATGTTTCAGTTTCAAGGCTGTGACTTCAGTATCTCAGAAGAGTCATACAAAAGGAAGGCTTTTCTCCCCACTCCCTGCTTCCCAACACACAAGCCACAGTGGTAGGTCCCGTGTCTGAATTCTTCTGGCTGGAAAATGACAGAATGAGTCTGCATTTGAACCAAGGTTTTTCATTATTCCCATGAGATTTCATACTTGTGGTATTGTCCAATTTGCAATTCAGAAAAATAATGCAACCAGTGTGGCTTTTCAGCTCTGTAAGTCAGATGCAGTAAAAAGCTGAATTCTGAATGTTTGAGTGTTTTCTACTACCATTCAGTTCTGTTCAGTTTTAAATGTGCTGCTTTAGTGTAATAAATAGATGTAGGCTAAGGTACTTGTAGATGGGAGTAACTTTCAAATACAGTGCATCCCCTTTTCTAAGTGATGAAGAGCTAGAAATAGTTGAGTCTGGATTAGGAGGCTCAAACACAGAGATATGGTTGAAGTTATTTTTAGTATTACTTTAGGTGTCTGGCTTCTTAGAAGAGAAGTTACACTAATTCAAATAAACACACAAATGACTAATTGTAATTTCCCAAAAGTTGGCAGCAGGTGAGAAATACCTGATTCACTATTAACTGGTAACTTGCTTACACATAATTCTGCAGCTTGTCTTTAAAACCAATAAATGACTGGTCATTTTATATTTTAATTTATATTTGGCCAAGCTTAGCAATTCTGTGCATGCATGCAGGTTGCTATAAATCAGGTCTTTTGATTTTTTTGCACAGGCCTCCTATTACTTGAATATATCTATTTATATACTTTTATATATAAAAGACCTAATTTATGGAATTCTCTCACAAGGTAGCAAGTATCTTTTCTTTCTAAAAAGACTTCTACACTGTGGGGGTGTGCATAATTTCTGATTTAATTATTTGAGTGGTTTG
>NW_005054314.1:4013985-4015076 GCF_000277835.1 Geospiza fortis
CTAATTTTGGGAATTACCTACTGGAAGTGCTGTGTTTGTTTTAAGGGGGATGGAATGGGTACAGTCAGCTGCACTTTCAAGGCACTGAGCATTAATGTTTGTTATTATACATAGGTGATAAAATAACTGACCTGAAAGCATTGTCATGGGTTAGAAAGAGAATTGTTCCTTGGAACTTGGTTGTTAATGATGAAAAATACTTACAAATGTTTTCTTTATCCCACAGCTTCCATTTGAAATGGAGATTTATTACATCCAGCATGTGATGCTCTATGTTGTGCCCATCTATCTGCTGCACAAAGGAGGTAGGTAGGCAGTTTACTCCCTATGGATTGAGCTGGTCCTGTGGAATGAAAACACTGCTTACTGGATAACACCAGCTTTATTCTTACCCTTTTAAAACCAATTTTCTCTGTTTTTAATAAATAGTTCCTGATGTTCTAGTGTTCTAATGTTGGAGTTTTAACCCAGATAATGAGTTGTGTCAGGCACTAAACAAAAAAATTTAAAAAATGGTCTTTTGCCTGAAGGGATATTTAGAATGTATTTGCACAATGTGCATTGTCTTCTTGAGCAGCATCTCTGCCATATTGCAATATTCTCAGTTGTTGGTGGGATGTATTTTTAAGATTTTTACCTTCTTGGATGTCTCTTGAGAAGTACTGGAACTCAAAATAAGCCAAAAAAAAAGTAAAAAAATTAGTTGTCTAGTTAGATAAGTCCCAGAAATTCTGAAGCCCCAGTGGGATGTAGTGACATGTATCACTGAAATGAACTAGATTGCTTATCTCTTCTAACAATATTGCTGTCTTGCATTCACTTATACCATAATAGTTCAGCAAGTCTGGGAATCCTAAATTGTTTCCCTGGCCAGTGATTTTTCCAGTTGTGGATTCTCCAAGGGAATGCACTATACATTCAGCTGGTGTGGTGCTCTGCCCCTATCTAGTGCTGACATGCCTCTAGCTGCATTTTCTAGCAGAGCTGGATTGTTCCATCCAGGAAATAAAATATGATCATTTGTGATCCACATGTTCAGTAGTCTTTAATGAAAGCCCTGAGGATGTGATGTCAAGCAATGGGATGCAGAG
>NW_005054314.1:4015086-4023301 GCF_000277835.1 Geospiza fortis
CTGAATCCATTGTGTTTTATACCAGTGGTCACTTATAATCCTTCACCCTCTTTCACGGTAACATTTGTGTTGCAGTGACCTGATTGCACTGTGACCCACTGAGTGAAACTAAGAAAAATTATTCAAAGGAAAATTGAAGTCCTGTACTTAAAAACATGATTCTGTTTCTTTCTTTTATCAGGGAAATATGCCAGCCATGTTTTAATTTTAATCCACCCTTGATAGTATAAAATTCTAGCAAATAATGCCAAAGTGCAGAGTAGTTGTAGGAGTTACACAAACTCAAAATCTTTGCAGGAGGAGGGTGAGGAGCAGGGGGCAGAAAAACTAAGCAGCCATGGAGTGAACTGTACATAGTGATGAAGCTCTTGTGATGTCAATAAATCACTTGGTGGCCTTGGAGTTCCATCTGAGGTCACTTTAAGACAGTCCTTTGCTTTAAAAAGGCTTGGCCTTGGATGATGCTTGATGTGTTCTTTTAAGAACACTTTTGGTGGTTTGGTTTGGCTTTTTGCTGGTTTTGAAGTAGAGGTTCTCAGGGTTCTTCAGGACCTGGGACTGACAAGAACTGATTTGCAGTTTGAAGGGTTTGATGTTGGACACTTGTCACCCTGGCTCAGTATTCTGAACGCCTGCCCTGTGTTTATGTACAGGTATTTGCTGCCATCTAATGTTCATGTGATGGCAGTAAAATTGCTGAAAGAACTTTGTTGGCTGAACCTGTCAATTGAGATTGCTGTTTAACTAATAAACAGCTCCATTTCTTATGCACTAGGCTAGTCGTCACCTGACTGGCTGTAATTAACAAAACACCCATGAACTCCTGCCACAGGTGACAAAAATGGATCATTTTTGGTGGAAAAATTATGCCTAAAAATATTTGTTAATTTTGTCATTTCACTAGAACTTCTGTTTAAGTACTTTCTGAGTAGGTCACACAGGACTTTGTCCTGAGTTCTGTATCTTGTGAAAATTGCTTTTTCATCACTGACATTGATCAGCATGCAGCTTGATTTCAGTATTGAAAATAGAAATTTCCATTAGTGAATCTGTGTATTATGATTGAGAGAAGTAATCAAAGGGTAGAAAATGGAAAAAAATTAAAAGGAATGGATTGTATTTGGAAAAATATACTACTTCAGTTTTATTGGGAATCTGCCTATATTACTGGTGACCTTGATCCAAATGTTTCTCAAAGATAGGGTGAGCAGAACACCTGAAGGAGAGTGGATTTGAGGCTCAGGCTATCGAGAACTGCACCCTCAAGTTTGCTTGCAATACCCTAATCAGGTATTGCACCAGCCATGCACACACATCCAACTGCCTGCTGAAGTGTTTCCTCTTTGAAAGTAAGCAAGGGCTGGAATAATTTATTTTTTGTCTTTTCCTGCTACTTATTAGTGGTGCAGACTGGTCATGCTGCACTGGCAACCTTTATGTCCTTCCTGACCCTGTAAGAGGGGGGCTTTGCCACACTTAGCAGCACATGGATGAGAAAGGTGTTTGGAGCTCAGCATTCACTGTTGCACAGTAAACTCACTGGAGCTCAAGGACATGGATCCCTTTTGGGGATTAAAAACTCCTCTTCCCTCTCACTCCTCTCTGTACTGAGTGAATATAAATTTCCATACTTCCCTTTCTTAACATATTTTCTCTCTAAGTGCATATATGCATGTATACATCGCATGCATGCAGGCTAGACAAATTAATTGCTTTTACACCATGTCTCATCTTCCTTGGCAGCACTAAGAGGCTCTCATGCAAAATAGATGTAGTGTGGATGTAACAAGCCAGCACACAAGATTCCTACCTCAAGTCAGTTCTTACATAAAGTGTATCTGCAGTTGGCACTTGTATTTTACTGGATGAATCTCACCTTGTGTCACCTGCCTCCCAAAATTGCAGTATGCATCTGAGCAGGACACAGCATTCCAGAAACTGCTGGAGCATTTGAACCAGACCTTGCAGGTCACTGTTTTCTCTTGTCCTTAAGAAGTGAGACTCTGAGAGACTTTCGGTGAGGTCAGGACAGCTAAGTTCTTAAACTGTGTATTCTTAAGATAACAAAAAGAAATCTAGCTTGCGCTACATCAGGTTTAGAGACTGATGATGATGACTCTTGTTTCTGATTGTCTTAAGCTTGTTTGGTTAGGTTTTGCAATGGATTTGACAAGGTCAAGTGTGCACCTTATTTCAGAACATCAAATCATACTGAAAGTTAATCAAGGCAGAATTGTTACTTCCTTAGTGCAGTGATCAAACAATATTGTAAATTACATTATTCCACAGCAGACTGAAATAAGAGTGAATTTGTAGCAGCTCCCTAGAGCTCAGGAGATAACCGGCCCTGTGTTTTGATATCCTCTGTGTTATTTATTTCAGTTAGTAATTCCAGTAGGTAGAAGAGGCTGTTGGCGTTGAGGTGTTTGAGATTCTGTGGCTGCAGGGAGCTATGCTGAGAGTCTGTCGGGCAGGGGGTCTGTCCTGCAGCTGTCGGCAGGTCCGTCGGGCAGGTCTGTCCTGCAGGTCCGTCGCGCAGCTGTGGGCAGGTCTGTCCTGCAGCTCTGGGCAGGTCTGTCCTGCAGGTCCGTCGCGCAGCTGCGGGCAGGTCTGTCCTGCAGCTCCGGGCCGGTCTGTCCTGCAGGTCCGTCGCGCAGCTGCGGGCAGGCCCGGCGCTGGGCCCGGCGCTGGTGCCAGCGGGCTGCGCTGCGCTGTACAGCACGGCCGGCAGGCGGCGCTGTGCCCGGCGCCGTGAGGGAGGGCAGCTCCGGGTGCGCGCCGCAGGAAATGCCCTCGGTGAGCCGGGCCGGGGTGGGCCGTGATGGCCTTGTGAGGGCCGGGCAGCTCTGTGCGCTGCCCCCGTGTGTCTGAAGGGCCGATTTGCCGCTAAATAAATTAGTTGTTTGTTGGCAACAGAAGCAGAATTTTCTTCTCAGGCAAGTGCTGTATCTTTATAAGCAGAGAAGAGCCTGTGTCTGACTCAAGTCCCAAAGCCCTTTACTTTGTTGATCTGTTCTCAAAGGTGGCATCAGAAGAGAAGCTCTGTGGCATTGTCACACAGTCAACTGAAGCTGTTGATTTTATTTTCCTTTTCTCCCTTCTCACGGAGGATGCCTCTGTTGTGCTCGGCAGCCGGGCAGGAGCAGCCAGCGCCGGCAGCTCCCTCAGAGCCGGGAGTGCTCCTGACCTCAGCACGGCCTGGGCTTGGGAGATGCAGCACATAGATACCAAGTACACATGAAAGGATCATTTTTCCTTTCGTTGTAAATTAGGAAAGTGCAATTAAAACACTCAAGTTGTGTTTTCCATTGGCTGTTAGGACCATATTTAAAGACCTTTTTTTAACTTTTGCAACCTCCGTCAGTCACTTTCCCACTCTCCCTGTCTTTTAGCTAATTCTTTCCTTAGCTTTCTAAAGCAGTTATCAAGCAGGCTTTATTATATACCTCTAGCAGTAATCCAGGAGAAATATCACTTCATATTTTGATATACTTAGGCAGTCATAAATCTAGTCCATCTCGATCTTCATTGAAATACTTGATAATGTGTGATACAGCTCTTTTGCTGCAACTGACTTACTTAGAGGCCTATTGACTCTTGCATGTTGTTTCCCTACTCTGCTTCTGCAATTCCATGTTCTATTCCAGATTTCTCTACCTGCTGAATGCCCTGTAGTAGACATAAATGTGTGGTTTGCTGTTGAGCTGTGCTTGTGCCATGGCACCTTGTGTGCTGTTACTCTCCTGTAGCTTGAATATTCGAGAATAATCTTCTTTGATGATTTAAGAGAGATGAAGAGGAAGAGGAGGAGATGTGTCCCTGTCCTATGACCCTCTGAACTTTATGCACTGGGCAGTTACAGTTTGAAAAATGAAATATCTTTCCAGGAGATGGAGAAATTTAGAAGGGCAGGTGCCAGTATCTGGAAGAACTGCGACTATATGAAAGTAGAGGAAGAGCTACTGCTGCTGCTTTATGGAATATAAAAAAATGATTCCTGAGAGAAGCAGGTGCTGTAAGAGCTCTGTCTGAGCTGGTTCTGATGAGAGTAGCTGGCACTGAGGGGAAACAGAAACCTCCTGGCATAAGGCACTAGTTTGAAACCTACTAATGGAGTCAGAACTGTAGGGGAAACATGGATTTCAGGATCATCCTCTTGAAAAAATTATTTTCCTGTGTGCCCCTGCAAAAGGAAGTTTTATCTCTAGGCTAGCTCAATAGGCCACTCATGTGGAATCAACCTTCTGTTCAAGGGAAATAAAAGGAAAATAAATTTGCCCGCACATTTTTGTAAGCTTGAAAATGAAAGAATTGTAACAGTTGCTCTGAGTTTTGGATTAAGCAGGTCTACTTATAATTGTAAGACAACTGAGAATGTGCAGCACTGGAAAACTCATAAAGCTCTATCAAATGTAGTGGGAATGAAAGCAAGACATTAAAGAGATTATTTTAAACCCTACTAAATTAAAAATTTGTACTATATTTAGATTCTAAGTCTCTAATTCGAACAGAGGAGTAATTTTCTCCTGCATTATGTTTTCACAGAAACACAAAAGGAGTATTGCTTTCTATTAAGTTGGGTTCAAATTTTCAGAAGCCTGTGTATTGAGAATTTTAAATAAAAACAATAGTTCATAAGAACATTTGAACTAGCACATTGTGGAGAGGGAAGAGTATAGAAAATGGCATCTCTTTGTGGATCCTTAGTTTTTTAAAGCCATGCTTCCATTTCCTAGATGGCAAAATGATCCATTTGGCATATTCAAGGTCAACAAATTCTTGTTTAGAAGCAGATGAAGAACCCCAAACTCTTCAGTCTATATGGAATCCTTCGTATCAATGCTGTTGAAGTAATGAAGTGTGATTCAAACTGAGGTATCCCCTGCCATGCTATTTCAACACAGGAGCAAACATGCAGCCTACCTGGATGGCCCCAGCCTGGAATGGTCTCAGCTGTCTGGGGAGTGAGTGTTTTTGAGAATGAGATCAGTGCCAGACTGGCACTTGGACTAAATTTCTGTAAGTGCTTAATGTATAAGAACTGCCCATGATTCTTCATAAACAGAGAGTGAAACTCTCTGCTCCCACCCATTGAAATTGATTTCCTATGCAAGCAGCAAGTAGCTTTTGCCAAAGCCAACACAGGCCCTTCAAACAGCCACTCAGCTGGCTCTCAATTTTCCTGTTTGTGTTTTTCTTTTAACAGACTGTACTATGGAAAATAGACCACACTGCTCCATTAAACAGCAATCCATCGAATAGCAGGGCTGTAGTGTAAGAAAATCTATAGTGGGTATTTGTATAATGAGAATTGTACAGAAAATATCCCAGGTATGAATTTAAAATTAGTTTCCCAAAGCACACTGTGGAATCTAGAGTGCTCCAAAATGTTTTTGTGCGGAGGTCAGTGTTTCCTTTTTGTCCTTTGATGTCCAAATAGTGCCACTGCTGAAAATCACACCATTATTTTCAGGATTCCAAAGTCTAATAAGGAGGGATATTTTTAGTAGGAAGCAAGACCAAAAATCTGTCGAGAGCGAAAGTTGCTGATGTATTTTTTTAATTTTGCAACAGAGCAAGGATGTAGCAGAGGGAAATTCCTTGTTGGGGGAACCTGAAAAGCTCTGCTAAGGGACCTCTGAAATCCCATTCCCTGATTAGACTGAAGCTGGACATGAGAAGCCTGAGTTCAAAGCCACATTGTGCCATGGATCTGTGTTGTCATCTTGTGCAATTTCCTTAGTCTTCTAATGACTGCTGTCTCCCTCCAGTCTCATTTTATAGCTGGGGTCACTTGCCTATATTGGTATTTATACCCTACCTGCCCTGTAAGTCACCTGGATGTGGAGATGTCTGTATTTTAGCTTTCCTGGGTGCTCACCCCTTTAGACTCACCAGGCTTTGTCACATACTTTTGAAATGACACAGGCAACTGCCAACAGAAACCTAATTTGGTTTAGCACTGCTCAGCCAGTTCCCGGGAGCTGCTTTGATACCTTATTTAAATTTCATGTTGTGTTTTGTATCTAGGTTAAACATACACCTAAAACTGCAAGGACAATATAAATAAATTTTGCAAGTTAAGCAGTGTTTTCTTTACAGCAGAGGAGGGAGTACAAAGAGTTTCTGTAAAGCTTGACCAGGTCACCTAAAGTTGGTGCAGCCAAAAATAGAGCCATGATCTCCTGCACTCTGACACCAAGGCTCATTCCTCCCCCTCCTCTTCTCTCTGTAATGAAAAACCATATTCAAGGTGGTGTCACCTATCTGATGTTTTCAGGCCATGGAGTTTAATGAATATCATTGCTGTCTAAGTCAAGACTTCTGTACTGTTTCCTAAATAGTATGCCAGTCTTAGCTCACACTTGCCAAGTGCATCCCAAGAATTACTGTTGGGAAATTTTTCCCTTTACCTGCAGAACTCAAAGTGATTCCTGTAGAGTTCTCTTTGACCTTTGGTTTTACTTGCTGTTCAGACGCTTTTGGCCTTCACCTTCCCACTGCATAAGAAACCTTCCAAGCTGCCCTGTGCTTTCCAAGTAGCTCCTGTGCCCAAATGTGTCATGGGCTCCCCAAGGTCCTGCCTGCTCACTGACCCCTGTGTTCTTGGGAGCGGATGTGCAGTTTTAGACAACAGCTTGTAGGTGATTTTGAATCTGTAGCACTCACAAAATGCTATTTAATTGAACTTATTTCAGGTAACTACAGCAAAATCAATTTGAGCTGGCATGATGGGTACAAATTACAGAAGGAAACTATACAGAAAATAATTTTGAAAGGGCCACAGAGCTTGAGGAAGCATTGCCCTAGAGACCTTAAACCTGAGCTGGGATGCAGCATTAAACAGTGATGTGGTCACAGCAGTTACTTGTATTTATCTCCACAGGATGCCCTACACAGGCATTTCCATAGCAGCTGTGGTCTGGTGGGTGCTGTGGTAGCTGCTCTGCATGTGGAGTTATTTAAGTTCCCAGGAGCCTTGTGCAGTGCATGCTGAAGTGTTTCATTGCTTCCTGGTAATTACTGAGTGTGCTGGCCAGCCAAGGCCAGTATCAGTCTTGCACTCTGTGCTCTAAGCTATCCTTTGAGTACTGGATACGTGTTCCAGTATTTAATAATATCTAATGGATCAGAGAGCAGATAAAGGCAGATAAAAATTGCCAGTGTATTTTTATAATCCTCTGAAACTCTTACAGCAGCCAAACAGCATGACATTGTGCATCTTTCGTTCGTGTTTTGAGGCTGTTATTAAAGTCATAAGGAAAATAATATTTTCCCACATATCTTACAGCACAATTTTCATGTCTGCTAGTAAGAGTCTAGAGAACTCTGTAAACTGGTTTTGTTCTTACCATATGAAATTTGAATATTTAATTCCCAAGATAGTCTTGTATCTATGAGTACTTTTATTAAATCTGATTCCCTTGGTACATTCTAGGTCAGGGAACATTGTGTTTTGTCAGTAAAGCTTGGTTTTGAGAGGGTTGGAATAATAGAGAAAGGTTGGAATAATATATCTGCTATTTCATTTGAAGGGAAAAAGTGTTTTACAGTATCTGTGATATCTACTGATTATAAAACTGTTTGTAGTGTATATCTGAAAATATCCCCACAGCAGCTTTCATTTCAAAGCACAGCCTGTCATTAATGGATTGACCACCTGATACAGCTTTTCTGTTCCTTTGCACTATTGGTGCAAGTTCCTTTTTAATAGTTGTTAACCATAAAATTAGGAAATTACAATTAAGCTGTGCTCTAATAAAGGCTGTGCAGGACCTGCTGCTGACTAAGTCAGTTCTGTGCATGCTGAAATCCTAATCCCTGCAAGAAGCAGGTGTTTTAAGTATAAATAACCTGATTTTTAAAAAGATTTACTGTACACCATTATTGCATTTATTACTTCTGTGGTAGAAGGAAGAATGAAATAAAAATCATTGATGTTGGTGAAAAATAGATTTAGTGAGGTAACATATTGTACATCTCACTGCTGAGATGTGGACAAGGAGGAGGGAAGAAGCTGATCAGGATGCTTCAGGTAAGAAATAAAGCTCTCCAATATTAATTAGTATAATGGTATTGAGGAGGTTATCAGCTCAAGCCAGATGTCCTGCCATGCAGGAGAGAGAGGATTATTCATTGGGAGTGTGGTGGGCACAGCAGTGCAGCTGAACATTAATGTATTCCTTTCTTTTCAAGGTATTTACACCCCTGAACC
>NW_005054314.1:4023325-4024883 GCF_000277835.1 Geospiza fortis
ACCGCTCTGCAATTTCTGGTGGGCTCTTTTATCCACGGGGTTTATGTTTGTGTATCATTTTAGCATCTTGCAGATCCTGGGACTGGTAAGTAAACCAGGTTAATAAATGGATAGTCTGCAAGTACATTCAGAGTAAAAACACTGAGTAGTTTAAGTATGCAGGTCTACATAGATAAGACTACTTGCATGCAAATTATTTTATTAGGCTACTTGTATGCAAATTGCATGTTCTAATGAGGATTTGTATCTTATGTCTTGCAAGTACTGATAAAATAGTTCATAGATTGGTTATGTACCTGCATAAATCCATTTATTAAATACATCATGGAACTTGGATCTGCTTTTTTCCGAAAGCTGCCCTACTTGTGTTGAGCAAATGTGTGTCACCTGAACATTTTTGATTATTTTGGTAATTTTCTAAATTTTCACTGTTTTTAGGTGAATCAATGGAAGATAAAAATATTGTTAATTGATAAATATATTGCTGCTTCCTCAGGTTACAGAAGTGAATTTGAACAACATGTTGTGCCCAGCCATCTCAGATCCTTTTTATGGGCCCTGGTACCGAATCTGGGCATCTGGACATCAGACTGTCATGACCATGACTCATGGGAAGCTCATAATCCTGCTGTTTCACAGTGCTGTTCCCACCCTCAAATGCAGCATGGACTTGCTTGGACTCCCAGCTAAGAAAATAGACTGAAATTTCTCCCCACATAATAGTTCATACAGGAAGCAGAGCTATACTGGAAAACAAAGAGGGGGGGACGAGAGGACAATGTCTTTATACTTCTTCCCACAGTTTTTTTGCCTCAAAAACACCTCTGTAACAAAGTGAGTTTTTTTTTACCTGCTGTTTCTCACTGCCTATTGCCAATGGCAAAATTAGTGGCCTTATTTTGGGGAAGGTTCATGTTTTATACATTTTGTATAGATTACAGTAGAATCTTGCTAAGCCACCATTTAAAATTAGGCCAGGACCTGTCCACATTCCAGCAGAGAGAGTGGCAGTGCTACCTCATTTTGACTCATTTTCCATTAAAGAATTGTAACTTCTAGGACAAGAAATAATGCTGAATTGTAGCACTCCACTGATGTGAACCAGCATGCTGGACTGCATCACCTGGCTTAACTCTTAAAGCTTGAATGTTCCAAAATGGTCACAGGAAATCATGCACACTTAATCTTCCAATCAGAAGTGCAAAACAGTGAGGTTCTACTGTATTTTCTTAAAGCTGGTTGAAAATGTTGGGGAACAATAACTCATTAAAAAAATTAATCAACTACTTAATTTCTAAGCTGCAGTGGGTAAGTACCTATCTAGTGAAGTCCCATCATGATGCTTTGGAGATGCTTTTATTTTAATGAGGGGAAAAAAAAGAATGTTGAAATAACTTCAAAAGACCATGTTATGTATAGGCCATGATAAGATATTGCATCCACTGTTCTGTCCTGACTTAGAACAAAATTTTTTTTTTTTCCACTTACCTTATACTGGAGAAGGAGTGGAGATACCAAGTCCAATGTAAACATCAGGGCTTTTTTTTATACTTAATAG
>NW_005054314.1:4024914-4080607 GCF_000277835.1 Geospiza fortis
GACTGGTTGGTGAAGAAACCAAATGAAACTGTTCTCTCCCTACAGCTCTGCTATATCATGTGTATTGATTTTAAAATACAGGTATAAAAAGGAATGTCAAGTCAGTGCAGGCCTCTACTGCAAAGGGCATGTTCAGTTTAGTAGCATGACCATCAATGTCTTTTGGAGAACAGGATGGGCAGAATGATCAACTGTGTGTACCTGCTCAAATTTTGCATGAGGAGAAATCATGGGCAGAAAGAGAGAAAATCCTGACTGTGTTCTTCCAGAATTGTGAGTCCATTATGCAAACTGTTGGGTTTCAGGGCTGCAGATTTTTCTTGTACAGAAGTTTGACGGAATTTATAGATTAATTGTGTTGTCAAAGCTGTGACTTGTAAGATAAACCAAAACCATCATACCTCCTCCAGCTGGATCACCTGAAGGTATGTGCTGAAGTTAAGGTACAGCTATTTATACCTCAGGAAGCAAAAGTAAGTTAACCTTTTTTTTTTTTCTTAAGAAAGAAAAAAATTATTTTGTGAGGGAACAAGTGGCTAGTTCAAATATTTTTACTCCATATGATTAAAAAAAGTACACCTTAATCAGAAATACATTGTCCCATATTCTGATTTACAAATTGATTTCTGGCATTCTTCCATGCCTTGCTGTATGTGTGTGTGTATATATAAAAATATACTGTATGCTCACAACTTGAGAACATGCAGCATGTACCTAAACTATCCCTCAGGCACATACAGCTGGTGTTAGTATTACAATAGAAGGACTTAAAACAAATTTTGCAAATACTACTTAGCATTATTATTTGCTTTATTTGCTTAACGTATGGTTTCTGGGGTTTTTGTTTTTTTAATTGCCTTTTTTTTAGCATCTTCCCTTTTTTTTCCTGTCAGGATACTGTAGTTACTGGAAACACTTCTCTAAGTAGGAGCCTTTTCTGTTTTCTTTTTCTAAACTATAGCATTTCCTATCTGTAATCATCTGCTTCAGGGCATTCCAAACAAGTATAAAGCAGCTGCTGTTTGCCACCATTGACTGCCTCTGGTCAATTAAAACTGCAGGAGCATTTAAATGAGCTCAGGTGTCTCACTCAGTGCAGGCTCTGTGCTTGGAAAGCAGAATTTGCAAGCTCTTCTGGCTGACTTAAAATTCAGTAGCAGGAATGTTAGCAGAGCTGGCAGGGCCATCCCTGGGCAGTGGAAAGGGATTACTGGTGCAGAGCTGCTGGGAGTGGTTGCCTCTGCCCTCCCTCCCTGGGCCCACCTGTGCTTTTCCCTCTTAGGCTGCTCCAGTTGTTTCGAGTCACACAGAAATCTGAGGTGTAATTTCACCACATGGGGTTTGCTGATGGAGCCGCTCATCAGAGCCAGTGGGGCACTTGTACTGGCCTTCTAAACCTTATGGGCACGTTCTGGAGCTTGTTGAATCTTTTGTACCAATTTAAGCTGAGAAAATGTCTCACTGAACAAGGCAAAAAAGTAGAGAGGTAACCAACTACTGCACTCAGTAGGGATTTTAGAAGTACTGGAGCTGCAGTGAAGGAATCAAATGGTGCAGCTGGAGTCAGGTGGGAAGGCAGGCAGTGCAACCTTCACCTTTTGAACATAAACTGTTGCTTCTTTGTTGTTGTGCACTATCAGTGAGGCTGGCTGAGTTAGAGCAGAATCATTTAGGTCAGAGAAAACCTGTGAGTTCATCAAACCAAGCATTGACCCAGCACTGCTGAGCCCACCACTAACCCTTATCTCCAGGTGCCACATCTACACATCTTTTAAACTCCTCCAGGGTTGGGGACTCCATTGCAGCCTGTTCAAGGCTTGATAACCCTTCTGGTGAAGAAATTTTTCCTAAGGTCCAATTTAAACCTTCCCTGGTGCCACTGAAGGCTGTTTCCTCTTGTCATGTTGCTTATTTCCTGGGACAAGAGGCTGACCCCCACCCTCCCTTCAGGCAGTTGCAGAGTGACAGGTCCACCCTGAGCCTCCTTTTCCCCAGGCTAAACCCTCAGCCATTCCTTAGATGTGTGCTTCAGACCCTTCCCCAGCTCTAATGCTTTGCTTTGGATGTGCTCCAGAGCCTCAGTGTCTTTCCTGTAGTGACAGGCCCAAAACTTAAAATTATTCCCTCCTTCCCCATGCCCTTCTTTGAAGGCTTTTAGAACTTTATGTAGATTTATGGTGACCCACCACTCAAAACTGCATCATTGTAGCTAAGACAGGCTCCACAGCAGGGGAAGGACAGGTCAGAATGGGAGCAGAAAAGGGAAAAACTTCTGAAGCAATTGTGGAACTTCACATCCTTCATTCCTCACCTATCTCTGGTATCTGCTGGGAATATGCATTAGCCAGAGCTTGCCGTATGTGCAGGAAATGGGAAAGCAGAGTGCTTCATCTCTCTAGCACTTATTTGTTGTTTTCCCTGGCAGAGGCTGATTCTTCTTTTCCCTGAATGGTTTATTTTATAGGCAGTTACACTATACAGATTTCTTTGGTTGCTTTATGCTTATTTATGCTGGAAATGAAAGCACAAAACTCTACTGCTGTTCTTGGGAGGCAACTGCATTCTCTCCTGGGGTGTTACACACTCCATCCATATCAAGACAACTTGAAGCTGTTGCCCAGTACCTGGTGATGAGGTTTTACAGTGCTGCAGTGCAATGCAATTGAAAGGGCTGTCCTGGGCCTCCTGCTGCAATGTGCCCAGATGTGTCATGGCACTGGGAATTTCAGCAGCAGCAGCTGAAGCAGAGTGTAAAATCTTACCCCAGAGTGACTTCATTTGCTGGCCAGAATACCCCAAAAAATTCTTGTGCAGTGCCACTGCCTGGCCTTCAGAGATGCTGGTATGGGTTAAGGGGTCTGAACAGAGCCCTCCAAGTGTTGGTATTGTAGGCATTTCAAAAGAAACAAACTCATTACTCCAGCTGCCAATGGCTGCATTTCCCTCCAAGTGTACCCATGAATGCAGCATTATTAGCTATAATAAACCTGTTTACTGATGGGTTTGTTTATGCAGCATTGGAGTAAGTAGCTCTCCAAACCAGTAATGTTTCTGTCCCTACCACTTGTGCCATGGCTTCAGCTGTCCAGGATCCCTGCAGTGCTCTTTTTCCAAGGATTCAGACACTGTACAGTGCCTGAGCTGGATCTATTGGTTCAACTTCCTCTTTTAAGCATCAAAGGAGAATTTGCATCGTTTCTCTTGAGAGGTGCAAACAAATAGCTCTTGCCCATGTGTTTGTAAATTGATGAAAAGCCACAGTCTATGAACACACACCTGGAGCTGGTTTTGGTTCAGCTTCTCAGTTCAAAGATGCTGCCCTAAGCAAAACTTAACGTGTGCTTGAGGAAAAGTCAGTCCATTTGCAGTCCAGTCAAATCTTGAGGCCAGAGAGTACCTAACAGTAGGTTTCTGTTTCTGGCCACAGAGTTTTGATATTCTTGTATATTTCAGATAATTTTATAAAGTTCAGTTGTATTTTCCAGAAGTGGCTCTTTGCAACTGTTAACTGACTGTAGTTCTATGTCCTAAGTCTTGCATCTAAACCAGAAGCATTTGTTTTCTATGCATCCATAGCTTATGGAAAATAGAGTTGCGGTGTTTTCTTCAGTGTGACAATTGTTTCACTCTAGGTGGATCCTTAGGAAAAAAATATCATCCTTATAGTTAACAAAGCTCTGAAAAAGCCAAAACCCAGAAGAGGGTGTATGTCAGCCCTGGTGGGAGGTTTCTGCAGGCAGACACGTCAGCTTTGGTGTTTTCAGTTCTACAGTGACAGGACTCGTAACAAATCTGTTGATTTTTGTGACCTTGTACTTCAAGTGATATTGCTGTAAATCTCTCTTGCAGCTGTTGGTGTAACCTAGTCAAAGCCAAGCTGTTTTATAAATAATTTTATTTTTCTTCAGGGTCAATTTTGTACTTTTAAAAACTCTTTCTGCATTTCCTGAGTCTTTATCCCAATGCTGCAGAGGACACAGCAGGCAGAGCAGTGAGCACACCCCACTCTCCCTGACCACGCTGTGCTAGGGGTTGGGCTGGAGCACCAGGGGCCTGCACAGCCTGCAGGGCTGCTTACCCCACACTCCAGTCCCAGCATGGCATTATCCAGGCACAGAATGGGTTGGAAAGGGATGGATGTGGATGGGCTCAACTGCCACATATGCTGTTAGTTCTGAATAATTTGTAAGAGTGTTATAAATTTTGTAAACTTTTTAATGTGCTAAACTTTGGTTATGAAGTAACATTTATAAATGAGGGGTAATTTGTGTACCTGTTTTTGTATTTTGCTCTGGTGGGCTTTTTTGTTGTTGTGCCCTAAGTCCAGATCATTGGGCAAATAGTTGTTAAACCTTGGAATTAAAACAAATAAATGCATTTTGCTGGATACTGGATGATTTTGTTATCATTCTGATTGTGCCAGGTCTGAGTCTGGCCTGCTTAGGACTTTTTATAACTAGGTAACAATCACAGAGGCACATTAATATTAGCTGTTTATAAATCAGGTAAGAAGATGGAAGCTCCTGTGTGAATCTGATGTTGTCCATCTTGCACACAGCAGTTCCTGGGAGAACAGTGGGTACTGGGATTTCTGGAATTCTAAGCAGTTCAGTCTGACTTTTGCCTGTTACCTGTCAGTCAAGAGCAGTTTAGTGTCAGAGCTCACTGCAGGGTATAAATCCTTTAATCACTGTTTAAATAGGACCTGTCCTTGTCTTTCAGGTGCAGAGCTCAGGGAACTGTTACAGCCCAAGGATGCTTTCTGCAGGCTTCCTCACTGTTCCTACCCCAGCCTGGGCAATGTCTTGTAATTTTCATTTCACAGCACTTTAGCAGAAGATGGGAGAACATGCACAGAAGTTTTCAGCTCACACCTTTGTTCAGAAAGCTGCTGTAGGACTGCACTCAGCCCCACATCACAGGATGGCAAAGTAGTTATAATGTACTTTGCAAATGCTTCTGGCTGTAATAAACATGATTGCAGCATAGTTAAATGTATTCTTGTGACCCAGTACATCTCAGACAAGCAGGTTATTGCCTTGTGTGCAGTTCTTGGCAAATACTGTTCTTGGAAAAAGAACATACTGGCTGTGCCCACCCTGTGTTATTATATATCCATTGCAGAGGATTCAATTTTTCATGTGGCTGGGGAAAAGAATCAATTTTCCAGCTTACTTTCTCTGGAAGAGTATAAAGACTGATGAAACAGCTTAAATAAAAATCCAGTGTGAAGTGCTGTATGGCAGCCTGAGTTGAACCAAGCAAGCAATTTCCCATTGCAGGCACTGCTGATTACTGGCAGCAGCCTTCTGTAACTAATTGGAAATCACCCTTTTATTGTTTAATACCAATAAATATGTAAGAATAAGCAAGTTTCTACATCTGAAACACCCTTAATGCTACTGGCTTGGTTTGATTTTTACAGTGGGAATTGGAGAGCTAAAGCAGTGAGAAGAGTGGAAACTCATTGCAGGAAGTGGTAATTAGCTCTGCCTTTCAATGGCCTCAGGGTTTTAGATTAGGTTTAGTGTAGGTTTTACACTAAATTTTACCAAATCTGCGAGCCAAGCTTCCATCACTGGTTTAGTATTTACCCAGGCAGGTCTCCCTTCAGAGGTTTGTTACTCTCCTAAATAAAGCTTCAGAGCAAGTGAAGGAATGGCTGCATCAGACTTCAACATCCAAAGGTTACATGGATTCTATTGCTCTGCTTTCAAAGGCCCTGCATCTACAGCCAGCAGAGCTTTTAATAGAGCATGAGGCAAACAAAGCCCTTCTGAACTCAGAGCTGAGTTCCAGGGAGATGGAATGCTTTGTCTCAGGAATTATCCTACAGAGGAAATATGCTCCCTCTAACTCAGACTCAGTAGAAAGTATCTCAGTGCACCAAGAATTTGGCTGAGGGACCAAAGTTCTCCAACTCAGTTTTGGCATCAGCTGTGCTGTTGCTTTGACAGAGATTCTTCAAGAAACATTGATCAACAGAATGTTGTGCCAATCTGGCTGTTAAAGGGTACTGGTGCTGTGTTCCTGACACCAGTATAATTGGTTCTGCAAAGAAGTTTTGCTTCAAAAGTTTGAAACCATTTCTGCCTCTCACAGGAGGGAGCTCAGGCCTGGACAGAATTCCATGTGTAAAGTTAGACAAGAAGTACAAAACTGAACTGGCAATTGATATAAATACTGATGAATATACTGAGACAAATAACTAATGTAGCTGATATAAATGGTGATTTCACTGGGAGTGTTTAGTGAAAGCTGCACGTACCTTTATCCAGTTTGTTCCTACAGCAGACAAAACAGGAGAACATTTCTAAAACACCACTGGCCTTTGACATTAACACCAGGTAAAAATGCTTCAATAAAAACACTGACCAAGCCACGCAGTTAAGCAGAGAAACATAAAAAGAAGTGGTGATTCTTTTTCCTTATTTTATTGGGTAAATGATTTAAAAGGTAATAACAATAGTGTTAAAACTACTACAATATCTTTCCACAGCCATATCTCACAGACCCACAGATAACCTTCTAGCATTTTTTTTTCTTTTTCCTCATTTTTCTCTTTTTAAGCCATACTTATATTAAAATGCCCATTTCAACAGTTTCTTCACACTAATAGCAATTAAATGTGGAAGGAAGAAGGATCTAGTTATAAAGGAAGGGGGTTCAGGTAATCTGTGATATTACTGTAATCAATTGAGTTGCTAAGGAAGGAAGGAAAAAACTGAGGCCTTACAAGCTACTCCAGGTAGCTCTAAGCCCACTGTGTGTCACCATGGCATTGAAGATAACTCAAGATGCTGGTGAACAATTTAAAGTAAGTTTGTTTTTTGTTTGTTTTTTTTTTTTTTTGTAACATATAAAACACTAAAATAACTTAGAAACTAGATCCAAATATCTTGAAAAGAATCAACTTTGATATACAAAAACAGTCATAAGTTGTTACAAAAGTTTCAAACAAAAGTTTGTTTTCTCAGTGCGTTTATGTACCAGCGCAATTACTGAGTCCAGAGCAAAGAAAGAGGTTTTTCTTTTTTATTTTTTTTCTTTAACAGTAATAAAAAATGAGGAAAACATATCTTTGTATATAAAGAATCATTGCTGGTCTTAAGAATAAATGTAACCAGAAACCCTTAAATCTGAGAGGCACACTTTGGGTTTCTCTTTTTTTTTTAAACTTTTTTTTTTTTTTTAACATAAAATGAAAGTCACCAGTTTATTTAAATGGAGGAGATACTCAGACTCCCCAGATAAACTTAATTCAATTAACATCACTAGCAAAAATCAGTTAGAAACTGTACAAAAATAAAAAAGTTAACACATTTAATCCTGCAGGGATTTTGTAAGGACTGGAAGGCAGGCTTTAGGAGCAGCATTTGGGCATGGCTGGAGGCTTCTTTGGTTCGATCTAACACACATAAGAGATGTAACCTACTCCAGACAACAGTTTTAAAAACCCGCACAGTTGAGACAAGTAGAGGTCCATATACAAACTCCAGGTGTGCCAGGGCTGTGCCCACCTTGGTTCCAGAGCGGGGCTGAGGTCAGGACCGGAGCGTCCCCCCCTGCCAGGGCAGCGGGAAGGACACTTGAAGCATCACCGAGTAACAGCTTCGTGTCAAGTCTATGGTTTGGTTGTCTAACTCAGTTTACAGAACAGAGTTTTTAGGAACATTAGGCAAGAGAATGAAAAAAAAAACCCCAACAATCTCTTCAATGGAATAAGGCAAACTGAGTAGTGCTCATAAAAAAAATAATCAGCATTTCAATTTAACAAACAGTGAAATAAGCTACTTGGTTGTACCTTAATTTCTATAAAGTACCCCAAATGAAAAACAAATCTGTAGCTAGCCCCAACAATACAGCTAAAAGCTACTGAAGGTAACTATGAGGGAATGACATTTGTGAGAGCAGTTGCTGATTAGCTTTAAGCAAACAGACCTGTGCTGTGCCAGTGCATGTCACAGTGAGCTGCACGTTTGGTACAAAGAATCCCACAATTACAGAGAAACAATCTGCAGCAGTTCAGCACAGTGTGCTGAGGAGGTAGGTGCCCTAGAAACACTGTAGGTAGACTGATTATTCCAATCTTAAAAAAAAAATCATACAATCTGATTGACCACAGACTCTGTAACAGTTTTTAAATTAGTGATACAAAACTCTGGTCCAGAAGGGTCTGGCATGAGCTCGGTTCAAAAGCACACCTTTACAGTTTGTATAACAGCCTTGAACTATATTTTTAAGCAACAGCTACTAAGAGATAGACAAAAATGCATTGTGCATTATGCTGTATACAAAAAGGAGACAAAACTATCCTTTTCTCCCCCAAGCCATGGTGGGAAGTATTGCTGACCTTGTCCTTAAAATCCTGCAGGATTGTTTATTCATCAGTATATCATTATTACACTGGTAAGAAATTCTGTATAACATCTGCATATATCGAAGATTTCTTAAAAAATCTGATATGATTTTAGATCCGCATGACCAGTCACGTGACCTTCTTGAGGTTGATTAGCACCTTTCAATACATATATATTTTTATATATAATAGATCTTTTTAAAAAACTTCTAACAATGAGCTCATGCAGAAGCACGAGCGAGCTGTAACGAGATGACAGATAAAGATGGGGTTGGATGACTTTTTTCGCAGCAGAATGATTCAGTTTGTGCTCAGGTTCCCTATAAGGGCAAGAAAAAAAACCAACACAACTCTATCAGGTAGCCACTTGTTCACATTTCCACTTGAAGATTAATTCATCTAAAAGTGTTCCCCAAGTAGAAACAAGACAACAGTATCATCCAAAATAGCCTCTGTATAAACATTTACTCATTTTTGCAGCTTCTGGCTGGCATCTCTTGGCTCCTGAAATTTCAGGCCCTCTGCTTAAATTAAGGCATCGCAACTGAAAATGGTAATATTTGGACATAAATGCTGTGGATGAAGGAATACCAAAGACCTTCTACAAGAACCTCCATAGAAATTAAGTGGCAGACCTAACCTCACATAAGGGATGAGCATAATTTATCCATATCCGACTTTGAAGCCCTATTGAAACACTTTTACAGTTAATCCAATTTTTTTTAAAACTGAATTTTATCTATTTGATTTTTATATATCTATGTATTTACAAACATTCATTATTCAAAGCAACTGGAATTTCTGCTTACTGTGGTTTACTCACTCAGATTAGGAAGGTCTTTTCTGTAACAGGCAGCCTGTGCTGCAACAGGCAGCAGTGGGAGTTCTGCAGGCACAGGAGGAAGCAGTGAGCTCCTGCCATTGACTGGCCTTGCAAACAGACCACACATACCTTTTACTAAATCCTATTTTTACAGCAGGAAAAAGTTCCAATCGGTTTTCTTTCTTCTACCGTGTGGAGGGGTATCAGAATTATTACACAGTACTTACAGCTCTCAAGCACTATTCCTGCAACAGATGAAAACATGTAACATTATGGCATACTTGTCCTGGCTTTCTCACAAGAGTCTTTTTTCTTTTATTAAACAAAAGTTAACTTGATCCAACTATTCAAGACTTGATAAAATTCAGTAAGTTCAAAAGCAGATGAAGAACAAAACAGGAATTTCTCTTTTCCAAAATAATTTTGCTAATAATAATAAAGTAAATCTCACTTTAAAGAGAAAAAAAAGTGTCCAAAACCCTGATGCCAGAGCAGCCTCCACAGGGTCTGCGAAAATGTCTGGAGTATATGTTTTCTATGAATTTTATATATAAGTATATAATTATGTTATAGTCAAAGGCACTAAAATCTAAATCCATTTCCTTCCTAATATGACATCTGCTACTCACCAATCTGTTTTTAGGACACAAATGTCACTCCTAATTTGAGTCATCACAAAGGCATCGTCTCATTACAAATGCATTCTTGTGACTACTCCCGACAGGCCTGGGCTGCCTCTGATTGCCAGCACAGGATGGGACACAAAAGGGTCCTGGATTGGATTGTGCCCAAATCATTTAGGCCACTTGATTCTGAAAATGCTGCCATGTTAAACATCACCTCTCGCTGTACATGAGTCGCTTCTCTTCATCCCAAAAAAGCATTTTGCATGTCAGCCTTGGTGCTCTGGCTGTTTGTGCTGGATCTGGAGATCCTGTACAGAGCTACATGGAATCTTTACTGTGAAGGTGAGATATTGTACACACAACGTCATTAACAATGTTATGAAAATGCAATTCATTGTCTACTTCAATACCTGAATCTGATATGTTTCATTCCCTATCACACCCATTAATGCAAAAGCCATGAATGCCTTTTTGCTAAGCAAAGCATCCCTAACTGCAATCCTTAAACTCTTCCTTCCATCCACAGTTACAGAAAGCCTTGATTGATATAATTCAATGTTAATGAAGTAGAAATTTAAATTTTCATAAAAAACCCAAAGGTATATGCTGCAAAAAAATCTGCAGTGAATTAATAAGAAAAAGGTATGGGATCTTTGTAGTAATGCAGTTTTCCCTCCCGTTGCCATGATGAGCTGAACCAACCAAGGAGCCTCAACATGGCAACGGAAACTATCATCATAAAATGGTACAGTAATAGAGATAGCTAGACCAAGAAGGGGCAGGGTCTCCTGGGAAGAGGTCTGCAGAGAGGTCCAGTGACTGGTCATGCGGCTCAGTGTCAGGAATAATGGTTGTATGGTGGAAGGGGGTGCCCAATACCATTCTGGAAGTGATGATGCTGACGATGGGCAAGGTACTCTGTGTAGCTCATCGTCATCTTCTCACTGCGGTACCTGGCAAAGAGCAGAGAGGCCAATTCAGAAACTGCTACCAGGAAGCTGCACTGCTAGCACCAGAAATGCTGCACTGCTGCTTTGTTTAGTGGTAAGAGCTCTGTACTTTTGATGTTGGGAATAAGACTGACTTCAGCTGCACAAGGGAACTGCCACAAATGTCAGGGTCATTTCTTAAATCATGTGACAAATCACAATATAACTGCTTATGAAAAAATACTTTAAGCAAACAGAATTGTTAAAAATGGTTGGCTACTATGCTGGTTGAGGTAGAGGGAATAGAGAATGTCCTGTAGCTTCAGCCAACCCTCTACAAAAATATAGTAGGAAAAACCATAAACAAGCACTATAGATTTTTGGGCTGTTTTTAAACAATCAGTATCGACTGTCTGCCAAATTCTGCTTTTAAAATTATCCCAGCTACATTAAATATAGTTACATTCTTTTTAGACTAGAATCACAGAATATCTCCAGTTGGAAGGGACCCATCATGAACATCGAGTCCAACTCCCTTCTCCTCACGCAACTACCTAAAACTAAACCATATGGTGAAAAGCATTGTTCAGACACCCCTGGCCTCCAACAGGCTGGATGCCATGACCCTGGACAGCTTGTTCCAGTGCCTGACTACCTTCTCGGTAAAGAATATTTTCCTAGTGTCCAGCCTGAAACTTCCCCTGAGGCAGCTTCATTCCCTTCCCTCACATCCTATTGCTGGTCCCCTGAAAAAGCAGATAAGCAGCTCCCTTCCACTGCCCCCCAGGAACCTGTAGACCCAGTGAGGTCCTTCTCAGCCCTCTCCAAACTGAACAAAACATGTGACCTCAGCTACTCCTCCTGAGTCTTGCCCTTGAGGCCTTTCACCATTGCTGGTCACTTTCATCACACTCTAGAGTTTGATGTCCTCACAGAGAGGCACCAAACTAATTTTACCAGGCACTGAAGTGAGACCAGCAGGCCTGTAATAACAAGGATCTCCTTCTTCCAAATGGAACAATATCTGCCAGCTTCCCCTTGACTGGGACCTCTCCTGACTCCCAAGTCAGTTGAAAAATAATGAAGAATGGTCCCACAAGAACACTGCCCAACACCTTGTAACTAAAAGCAGAATCCAGGTCCTGACAACAAATATTCTGAATACATCTGCATCGGTATTGTCAGACAATGAGGAACACAAGGCACCAGTGGCTGCTGGGCCTTGCAGAGAAAGCAGCAGCTCTTCTGGAATCCATGGGATGGTACATGGCACCAGTGAATGGAACTCCCCCATGGGACACAAGGAGGGGCCCTGCAGGTGACAGTGACAGACATCAGGGCCAGCTGCACAGCCCCTGCACAGCTCTGCATCCCCAGCTGCTGAGCTCTGCATTTCAGACCCCTCTGACTGCTCTGAGTGCCTCTGTGCCACTGTTTAGCTCTTTCAAACCATGGCCAGAACTGCTGGGAACCTGAAGGGAGTGACAGACTCATGATCAGCCTAAACCTTTTTTCACACACTTACTTTAATTCAGAAGACTTGAAAAAGAAGTTAAAGGCCCTTATTCACTCCTCCAGTAGATATTTTCATGTATGACAATAAATTATTAAAATGAGGTTCTAAACCAGGTTGTCTAATGCTGGAAAACAATTAGTATTTTAATAATGCTGTCTCTAATCTGTCAGCAGTATCTGAGATTTTAAGCAAGTAAAACAGACAATCAAAAAACCCCTTTTTCTGAACAATGAAAAAAATTATGGTTTGCTCATTTCGCTTATCAGGCAATTGATTGTGGTAGCAGTTTCAGTGTTGTGAACTTAATTACACTAAATATAAGGCTTTTTGTGGGGTTTTTTGGGAGGAGTGGGGTGAACTTTAGGGTTTTTTTGTTTGGTTTTGTGCTCCATGCTATTGCTCCAAGCAAAATTGTGCAGCAGGAAGAAAACGTGTGCTATATAGAAGTTTTGCTTAATGGAAAAATATGCTCCTCATTTGCTGAGGTGCACAGAAATGATCTGTTGCCTTATTACTCTTGCCCTCAGCTATCTCCAGATACACTTTTCAAAAATAAGATAACAAGGTGTACAGCTGGAATGAATTAAAGGGAGACTGGGGCTCTGCACTTGGAAATTTAGCTGGCTTCTGTAAATCCTTCCTCCCTAATTTAACCTTCAGAATAAAATGTTTCCCTTACTTGGAGCCACTCCACAGTAGTTAGGTTCCTATAAGAATCCAGAATTCCAAACACTCATTGAGACCCAAAGTCTTTATCTCCTTGAAGAAGACAAATGGTCAAAACTTCCTTATAACCTAAGACTTAAAAAAATCCTATTTCTCCATGCATGGCTAAATAACTGGAGTTCAGCAGTCATTTTACACTGCAGGCTTATACAAATAAATAACTTTAAACCATTCCTACAGACATTCATACAGACTCCTCTACCCTTCCCCACCTAAGGACAATATTATGGGCAGAGTATCTGCTGCTAATTCTGAAATACCTTGGCTGCCACACACTATGGAGCCCTCAAGAACATGTTTTATTAAATTAGAAAAACCAAACGAAACTAGCATGAAATAAAATATTAAATTCTTGTCCCCACTCCTGGGAATTCCCTGACACAGTCTCACCAGAACACTGGCTGTGGAAGCAGTGCACTGCTTGCATGTCTCACACCTCAGGATTAGGGAAACCTGCACTCCACAGGGCATAACGCTGAGGTTTCTCTGAGGATCCAGGGCTCTGAGGGACCTCCATGGCAATGCAACAGCAGCCCCACCATGCACCATCTGCCCAAATAAATCTAACAAGAGCAAGTAATTCCCATTAACCACAGCCCTGAACACCCATTACAGCCAAAAATCCCTCTGTGAGAAGCCAGAGCTAAACCAGCTGTGAAGGTGCAGAGTTATCAGCCCAGATCTGCTGGAACTAACATACCATGGTACTGAACAGCCACCTCTCACTCCTGCTTAGGGGATTCACTCATCCCTGTGCAAAGCCTTTCCTAAGTCTGTACTGCTCTTGTGGAGCAAAGCAACCATGACTGACACATCCAGGAGAGTTCACCATACCATCTGCAGGAGCACTTACCAGGAAGGAGCATTACAAGAACAGGGCTGTGTGTGGTATCCCAGTGCATACCTGGTTAGCTTTATTGTTTTCCTGAATTCATTAGTAATTGGAGCTTTGTAGCCTCCTTTCCTCAACAAGGAATCTATGGTTTGAATGTGGTCCCATCCTGTTGAATTTCACAGTAGCACAAATTAGTGAGAAATGAAGCAATAGGAACAGATGTTGCAAAAGCACAGTAGTGTGTGGTGCTATTGAGAGTGCAAGGGCTCTGCTGGCATTTGGGATAAACCAAAACATTCTTTCCTACTTCAGAACAGCTGAAGGAAATACCACATTTAGTATTTCTTTACACACACAGCTCATTCTACAAACAACATATATTTCTCATCTCATAGCTGAAAGTGAACCCACTCTGCCCAAGTGTCCTAAAATGGGTGTGTGATAAACTTTTCCAAAACATCTTGGTATGATCATGTATCACAGCCACTTTTGACATTATAAATGGTTATAGTAACATGGAAAACTAAATTTATGCATAACATTTATAATAATAATTAGTTGAACATGTACAGAGAACTTGAAGTCAGACTTCTTCATAAACATCAGTTCACTTTACAGAGATATGGCTGATTTTAGAACTATATATTATAGGTGTCTGGATAATTAAAGAAGCAGTAGATTTAAAATACAAATTCATTACTGTTCTCAATAAAATTTTCATGCTATCCAAACCTCCTATTTATGTAAAAAACTCTCATATTTTAAACAGCTGTTAGACAAGTTATTTCCTAAAGATACAATTAGTCACATTGTTACATTAAAAACCTGCAAAAACCACAGTAGATTTGGGCACATACAAAATACAAATGAGTAGTTCTGGAGATTTTAAAGAATCAGATTGCAATTTATAGTCTACTAAAACTTTTCATAAATTTAGACACATTTCCTCCACAATTCCTGAATTTTAGAAAAAACTTGGAACACCCCTCAACTTTTATGAAACTATCTGGAAACAGAATTATCAATTAAAAAGAATTGTCAGTAAAGATATCAGCTGAACTCTTTGTAGACAAACTTATATATAAAAAGGTAAAAAAAAGTAGCAGTAATGCAAACTATAAACGATCGAGACACACTATCAACCTTGGAAATATAAAAACATAGTGAGCCCTCAGAGTCAGCATAAGACTGTTCAACAAAATCTACTCTAGTTTTTTAAATTCACAAACTGAAGTCTCTGCCTCTATTAAAAGGACTTTTAACAACATCCTTTTGTACTTCCCTATTGAAAATAACTTCCTTCCATCCGTTAAAAACCCTGACAAGTCAGTGTTTGTAACAGGAATTGAGTACTAGCAGAAAGTACCTAACCGAAAAACAATTCGAACATCAGGAATTCAGGAATAAATAATGATTAAGATAATTGCCCAGCCATCCCAATGCTTAACAGAGCTTCTGCATCTCCCTTATATCCCAGCCCAGCAGCCACACAGAAACTGGCAGCTTTTAACAGCTGTTAGCCTGGCTGACAGCACTGTACCATTCCTCCACATTTTATTTTATTTTCCTATAGCTCCATGCATTTATGACTGGCTCAAAAAACAGCTACAGTTTACTGAAGCCCTCTAGGAGACTGACACATGCATGTAAATTGGCATTTTATATAAGAGCCTTCTTACAATTAAACACTGCTCCATCATCTGACATCAGTGCAAGGTCAAATACTGCATTTTAGATTTACAGGTATGTTAAACTCTTCACCAGATCATAGGAAATAAAGTGCAACAATGACCTTGCTCCTTGGCAACCTCGGGTAAGTAGGTGGCCGTGCGCTTTGATCCTTTCTCGTTGATGAACTCTATTCTAATGCCATGCACACCCACCTGCAAGAGATTGGCACCCATTAGTACATCAGCAGAGCAAAGAGACAACATGGGAACTGACATGGTGAAATCCAGAACAGTGGTTAACAGCATTTCACAGAGTTTCAAGGAGGTGGCCCTGCAGTGGGTGGCATGTTTTGGAGAGGTGTTCACTTACTGCCATGAAAGCTCAGCAGCAGCACAGGTACACAGGATGTTCCTCTGCTCCTCACCACAGAGCTTCATTCCTGGGCTGGAGGAAATCCAGCTGAGGAGCTAAAGTTGTTCTGTCTCCTCTGACACTGTCACCATTGTTGTTGCTGATAAAATCACCTGGTCACCAGCTATAATCTGCAGGCAAAACAGCTGCCAAATCTAATGAGGCTTCAATTAAGAGCATTAATTTTGTTCAAAGCAGCAACTGAACAATCAAAGATTTGTCACACTATGGACTCGAGCCTGGAGCCTTCAAAATTTCACCTCATGTATGACGAGGAAATGGAAATATTACAAAGTACCCAGCCTCAAACTCCTGTTTCTGTGCTACTAAGAACTGTAAGGTGACAAAATGACAGCACAGAAACCAAGATTACTAATACCAAGGAGCTGGATGCAGATCAAAATGCTGAAAATATTGGGAGAAGAAGAACCAAGAGGCTGGGCACATTTCCAGGGCATTGTTTAAGGCCCCTGTTTTCAGGTTACAGTAATTCTGTGGAGAGTACCTGCACTGGGATCAGGCCATAAAAGATATTCCATTGCCAGAAGGTTTTCAGCTGCTTTTGAATTCTGTGCACAAACACAAAGCATTATTAGATGGACATTTTTATGCCCACATAACCAAGATGTTATTTCCATTTGAATCCCAACACTGCATGTGAAAATGAGTCAATGTTTTAAAAGGATATCACGTTGTTTGGTGTGGCACATGCTTGAGGACACAAATTTAAGCAAAAAATGCTGTAAAATTTTCTCTAGTAACAATTTACTTACTTTACCATAACTGCAGGGCAGTCAAAAAACAAATAAGGAATATTTACAAAGCTCCACCACTTCTTCAATTAACATATATGCTTATAGTAAGACTTTAATTTTTAAACTTTTCACTCTTTATATATGATATAAGCAGGGGAAATGGGAGGAAGAGTCCCTTGTAGCTGGCCATGGCCATAACCATTCTTCCCTATGAATCTAACATTGTTCATAAATAGGAAAAATGTAACTTTGTGACTAACAAATTTAATTCACTGCAACTTTTAACATATTATTTCATTACCAAACATTCCTAAACCCCAACTTTCATTACATGGATATATATAATCACCAGAGAGATTAAATCTGTATACTCAGAAGATACAATTATAAGCCCAAAGGCCTGAAAGTAAAATGAAATTATGTTAGAAGCTGAAAACAGCCTACAGAGTTTATGCCCAAACCAGTAAGTTTCTGCAGCTGGTGATTCTGTGACTGTGTATATTCAGTACTAAGATTAAATATTTCCAGGGTTTGCACACCTTTAAATCCTGCAGAATCAGAGATTCTAAATGCTACACAAGTCTTTTGCATAATAACCAGGAGCACTAGTGATGCCTTGAAGTATGATGCAACATTCAAATTGCATCACTGCTCTGGATGTTTCCCATTAACCATTTTAATGGACTTTTAGGCCCATGTCTGTAGAAAAAGGGATGTGCAGCAGGGGAGAATTTCATAGCATCCTGTGGAGCACAAATTCGAGCTTTTCATTGTTCAATTCCAGCTAACAGGCTTGAGTTAAATAAATGGAAGCCACACACAAGCAGACTAAAAATGATCCACACTAAGACTGGCATGGGCACAGTGTGGAATTTATTTTCCTCAAGAGACTGGTGTTCAACTGATGCAAACTTCTGTGAGATTTCCCAAAATAGCCCTCTCCAAGATGGGAGGTAGGGGCTGGGTCTGTAGATGGCATTAACTGCCCTGCTACCAGGACCAGCAAACACCTTCCTACACAGCCTCAGGTCTGCTTCTCAGACTAAAAATACTGATGCACTACAGGCAGCATTCCATAGAACAACAGCATCTGTCTGTGAAGTTTAGAAAAACAAACCAATCTTGTGCAGACAGAGCTGGAGTTCTGCCTCACCTATTACCATTCATTAGGGAAACAAATGCCTACAGGTACCTCTGGAGCTGAAAAGGGACACACAATTGCTCCTTCAGCCTCCCACGTGGATAAGAACCTATTTAAATTGTTGCTATTGGGAGAGGAAAGCAAGATAAGGAGAGAGACTTAGGCAAAAAGCAATCTCTGACAATAGAAATATTTCTATGGAGATTTAGAGCATGAAATACTGTGTTCTATATAAGCAGTACTTGTAGATATAAACTTTCTGATCAGTTGTGTAAGTGGCCAGAGGCCATCTAAAGTTAGGTTCTGTGACAATATTAATTAAATTAATAGACCTTTCATTACATCTAAGGATTGCATTAAGCTACATTATTTTACTTCTGAAACTACTTCTACAAAACTTCACTTTGTTGTGTATTTAAACACATTCATATTCATTTATACACATTATTTTTAATGAATTCTTTATTTCCATACACCTTGGGATGACAGAAAACATGTACATGCCATGTTTATTGCTTTGCCAAATGCCTATGGCACTAGCCAGATTACTGCCCACAATACCTCTCTATATATCTAAGAAAAAATGGTTCCAAAGCCCCCTCTGACACCAAAGCTGCAGCAACTCTCCTGATGGACTGTTCTGCCCCAAGGCTCCAAAAGCAGTTCATTCATTTGTTCCTCTTGGACTGACTCTCCAACCACACTGAGAGGAAGGAAAAACATTATTCTCATTAGACTGTCCATGGGGAATTTGGCCTTGTTGACATTTAAGTTTCTGTGGACTCCATCGTGGAATAAATGATCATCTAAATAATGGTTCTGTTTGGTTATATCTACTGCACTGAAATCTGTAAGCTATTTACTTGCAATCACCACTAATTAGTTTAATTGTAAAACAGTTGTTCAGAAATACATTAAAGCAGCTAACAAAGAGCCGGTTACAGAGAATCTACATGGAAAGCTCCAGAGCTGGAGCAGTGCAACACCCCCTTGGTGACAGGAACAAGCATCTGCCTGTTCCTTTTGTCCACTCACTTTCTGTGTTCTGCATCCCAGACCTGCTGCACAGCCCGCGCCCATGTGCCAGTGGCACTTTGACACCCTGCTCTGGGTTAGGGACAGCCCTTCTTTTGTCACCTCAATCTCTGCACCAACCTAGAAAAAAGGTTTTTTCCTTTTTTTCCGGCAAAAAAGCTGGCTTAGAACTTGCAAAGTATTTCTTGTGATACAACAGAACAGTAACTTTCCCCTTTATTTATCTGACTAATACTATGGAAATAGTTGCACACAAATGTTTTGGAAATGGAAACCTTCAGATTAAGTGACTATTGCTACTTTCTTGAAGCTGATCCCACTTGGCATTAGCTCAATTCCACAGCTTTTTAGCCCCACATTTGCAGCAAATATACTGGCTTCTTTCTGACCATCTATAGTAGCATCCCAATACTACATTCTGATTTAATAACAGAGGAAAAAGACTCCTCAGGAGGTTTGTTCTCTACTTCATGTCAAGCATAATCATTCATTCACATATATGGAATCACTGCATGTTGTCCAAAGAGAATAACATATTGAGATCCAGACTTTCTTGTCAGTTCTACAGAACAGAAGCTGAGAGCCACTGGCGTCGCTGCACTTGCAGGCAGGAAAGAACTTCACAACTCCTGAATATTCCCACTTTGTCAACAATGAAAAGCTGCCTTTCAGGCAACATTATTGGCTACAGCTATTTAAGCTAATATTTAAACCAGTGCACACAGGTTAAAGGCCTTTTGTATCAAGACAGCATGTACAATTCTGCACATTTTACTTTACTAAGAACAGCAACTTTGGGGCAAAGAGCTCTCTCAAGGTATTTTAAGGAAGAGCTACTGCTCAAGTCTAGCAAAAAAGTTCTTTGTTATAATTACATACAATTGCAATGCTTTAGGATCTCCTAATAAAAAATGAGGAGAGGATCTGAATCAGCAGGTCTGAATTAGTTGATGTAGGGAAGGAACGACTGCTATCAATAGGACATGTTTAAAAATAAATGGTCTTTTATGACTTACCTTGTAACTAGTCCTTTGCTGTCTGATCTTTAATAAAAGAGCAGTAGTATCACCAAAACCCATCACATCTTTGAGTTTTTCATGCTGTCTATTTCTCTGAGGTGGAAAGGCTGTGCAACTGTGCAGCTCCATCCCAGCAGCAACTGGGCCACACTGGTCTGTCATGGGCTCTGAGAAGCAGAACTGGAGATGCAGCTCCTACACTCACAGTGTTCCTTTCAAAGCCCTACATCTGCTCAGCACTGCAACTCAGACAAAGTCACAGGTATGTAGGAATGCTAAGTTATATTTCAGAAAGCATCCTTGTCAACATGGCATTGAAGTGGTCCTTTAAGGATGTGTACTTTCCTCTAATTACTTTTATAAAAGATGAAAACGCAGTCATTTGAGAAGTCATGGGGGAACTAACAGCAGTGAATTCACACAGATCTCCTGTTGACTTGAAGGAAGTTTCTGCCACTAAGGGTTTCACATTGCTTTTTGAAGCTGAAATATTAATTCATTTTGTTTGGGAAGGTAATTTTTTAATGTGAGAAAACATCCATCACTCTGCTTCAGCACAGAGAAGATACTCCTGAGCTGTCTCAGACAGCTTCACTCCTGACTTCAGATGACATTGTCTCTAAGTCTCTGAGAGCACTGACTTGTCTGAATTGGTAATTTTGAAATATTGTGACCTGTGTCAGCAAATTGCTGACCTGGCTCCCACAAGATCATCAGCAGCACACCTACAAAAGCAGGGACTCCTACCTAGGCTGATGTTTTTCAGGATGATCCCAGCATGACAGGAGATGACAGATGACAGATGTAGACTCTTTACATCATACTCTAGAATCCTGAAATGTCCTTTTTCCATTAATATTGCATAACTGCAGCTCTCTTAAAAGACACATGGGTGACATAAGCTATCCCACTGCCAGGCTCACACAGTGATGAATCACTCTTTTAAGGACTAACAACCACAAATTTTATAATGTCATACTTATATGGCATCCCCCTCCTCTGGGTCTTTTTGTATGGAAACCAAGTTTGTGACCATTTCTTACAATTGTAGGAATTTATGAAGGGTTTTAACAACTTATCACTAGAAAACCTTAAATGAAATAGGAGAGAGCAACTAAGCAACACAAGGCCTTTTATATTTTTGACCTCTGCTTTCTTCCCTTGTAAGTCAGGGGTTTCCAATAAGAACAACTGTAAGAATCCATAAAATCAATCAGAATTCAGAAACACTACAGTTCAGCATTATGCTTACTTACACTGTTGTTAAAGTCCCACAAGTTCTGCAGAAAAATATAGAAAGTGCATAGAAAGTAAAAGCCTCCTTTTTTTCATATTAGTTATGAATTAGCAGTTGCCCAAGGAACAAAGCTAAAACCAGTCTTTCCACGGGAAAGTGGATTTTTGAACTCGGGCTTTGCTTTCAGCTTTTTCTTAAGGAAAAGCTACTGAATGTACATTTTTTATCTTTAAATACAACAGAAAGTCTCTTTTTCTCCTAAGAAGTTCTAAATATTTAGTCAGGCTAAGTTATTATTAAAGGAAAATACTGTAGCTTTTGTGGTGTCTCTGGCATTATAATGTCTGCAATTCTATGACAATTTCAAAATTCTTCTTATGTCCACTCAAAAATAGATTCAAAGCGGAATGAGAAATGCAACATGATGACCGAGATGAGCAGTTCATCTTTAGTCAAGTACCTTGTTTTTTTCCAAGCATCTAATGCTAAATTGTTTGGGGAAAAGAACATTACAGACTAGCACTTCCATCAGCATACACTGTCATACACACGTCAGCATGTGCTTTTCAATCTCTTTTATGCTGCTGTTCCAAGAGGATGCATGCAGGTTTCCTAGAACCTGGCAATTAGAACAGATTCAGCTCCATGCGTAAGCAGTGTGAGAGCAGTGATTTCTGTGGCCTCACTGTACAAAGGCTTTGGGAGGGCTGCGCAGGACACTCACTCTGAAAGTAAACCAAGTTTGGGGGAAGATGAATGTCTCTACAAGCTAAATGAAGCAGCTTGTTCTGGGACTGCAATTTTGTGCATTTTGTTTCTGGAAGTACACATCAAACTGTTAACTTCTGTACTGGAACAGCCCTTTCCAGAGTCAAGGGACTGATCTACCAGGTAGATGCTGTAAATGAGACCTCAGGACAGCCTTGCTCAGACAACACCTTCCTTAATGGAGTCTTAGACATCAAGACACCCATGCAGACCACTCTGAGTGTCTTTATGGGCAAAACCACAACTTTATTCTATTTGCACGGCTCAGACTCTTGAGGTGATGATAGTTTTATCAAAAAGTGTCTTTTGAATCTATGCACCTACTCATGTGTACAGAGTGCAAAACAGTGACAGCTACACTAATACGTGTAGATCATTTGAAGTGTTACTTCAGCTACAGATGTTCATTTTCATGAAAGATATCTGGCATTCTTACCTCCCAATCCATGTAGTCACACACATCTTCAAAGTTAGTGAGTAGAGACACTGAGCAGAAAAGCCGTGGCAGCTCATCCCTCGTCATTGGGGGGAAACGACTATCTTTAAGGGCACTGTTGAAGACAAAACAGAATTTCAAAGGATTTTTTTTTTAATTTCGAAGATCTAATCTGAAGAGTATAAAGGAGAAAAAAAAATCCTGATGAAATGATGACCAGTTTGATTACCCAGTCACCAGTGTAACATACACTCTGATCAACATTTCCAGCTTTTTCCTTAGACATTTGTTTTTGGTTCTTGGCTGGCCAATCAGATGTTCTGAGGGTCATTCCTTCCTGAGCTGGTTTTGCTACTGTGACAATCTTATTATTACAGAAGCAGAAAGCTTTTGAAAAAAAGTTACAAAAGCAATAGCTCTTCCACTTGCAAGCCCCGTTCAAAACGGATTAAACTTCTCAACACAAAGTGAAGGGGGAAGTTCTATAGCCTGCAGTGACCAAACACTTAATACAGTAATCAAATTGTAGAATTTAATTATTCAGTCAAAAAAAAAAATCCCAAACAAGCGGAATATTCTCTAAAAAAGACTAATATTCATGCTTACTAGCAAAGGTGAATATAAAAAGGTGAAAACTTCCAGGGCTCTACAGACCTGTAAACCTACAGGACTTGAGGAGGTTCTGCAAAGCAGATGTCATGATTAGTAACAGGGAAGCTTGCAAACAGCTAATCCATGGATGACATAACATTCTACAGACAGACAGACCTACTGGGGTAAAACCCACACCGAGGGAGCTACCGGTGCACAGGCCAGCACGCCTGGAAACACACAGCAAGCAACACATGAGTAAGAACACTTGTAAAACCTACTTGCATAAGTTTGGTTAAGAACCAGTTAAATTGGCAAAGGGAAGGTTAATGTGAGGATGGCATTTCAATATTTTATTCTCTTAAGCTTTGAAATATGATGTGAATACAAACATGCCCATCTCCAGCAAAAACAGCGATCTGCTAACTGAGCTTTTGGAGGAGTAAAGAGAATTTAAGAGACTTATTGAAATACTACCAAGCTCTTCACCTGTCTCATTGTTTCATCTAATAATTAGATTGTTCCTAATTATTTTACTTGGCCTAGAGCCAGTGGCTGCCCCTTAGCTGATATAATCACAGCCATGGCCAAGGCGTTAGAATAATGGCTGCAGGCTTTGCACCAGAATTCACCAGAATTTTTATAAAGAGCAATAGAACTTCATAACAGCAAACCATGTAAGGACACGTGAGAAAAAAACCACAACATGTAAAGTTTAACTAAAGGAAATCATATGTATAACCAGAAATAGTTTCCCATCAAGAACTAATACAATAAACTGAAAAGTTAAAATAGAAACTACATTATTCTGGGGTGGGGGGGAAAGCAAATTTTTTGTTGCAGATATTACAAAACACAACATAGTACTGAAATTCAGAATCCATTTCTACACAGACCTGTGAAGAACTGGGGACACTAAAGAGATTTAAAGCATAAGGCCTATGATATTTAACTAATGACTTCCCATGAAGATGTATCAAAAGCAGGTAATGCTGATGGGATTTTCCAGGCTAGCTTTGAAACTGCTGGAACCAGGCAGTTACCATCCTCTGCTCTCTGGTGTTCAGAGCTACAATAGAGATAACTCCTATAGCCACAGCACACCAACAACATGCCAAAATACCAATAACCTAATTCAGCTTTCAAATCTCCCCACACATTGTGGTGAAAACAAATAAACATACATATGTCAAGGGAGGACACTCAGAACACAGGGACAGCTCAAACCAAAAGTCTATGTAGCTTTAAGTCTATCTAGTAGTACGTCCTTATCAACAGCAGTTAGCAAAATGAGTGAGTACAAGAACATGGTCACAGCAAATATCCAGGGGTACCTTCCTAGAATACTCTCCAGGAATCCAGTGATTTATAGCTTAGGTATTTTGGGTCAGAGATGGGATCACTGTACTTTAAAGCTCTTCTGAATTTTATTTTGTAAGTTCATGTATACACACATATAACATTTTACCCTCCCTTTTTAATAAAAAAATATTATTGGAACCCCTAATCCTCTTCAAATACATTGCTACTACAGGTTTGTTTATTTGCAGATGTCTCACTTCCCTGAGGTCTCCTGCATCTCTGTCACATAACCAATCTATGTGAACACTCCACTGAGAAGCACCCAGACAGACAAGCATTATTTCATCAACAAACAACAAATTCAACTATCCCCACAAACAACTGTATGCACAGATACTGTTAATATTACTTTAAATGTGTTTCTTGAAATTTATGCAGCCATCTTACCAAGCAAAACACTTTCCATATTGCAAGAATTTAAAACCTTCAAAAGATTTTTTTTCTTTTTTGCACAACTTGGTACTAGGAGTTTGTATTTGAATTCCAACTCCTATAGCTGCCAAAATCTACTGTAAATTTCAACTTTTTGAGGCAAAGGTTGTCTGTGTGCTGTGGGTGTAAGCCTGATCCCCACAAAGGTAGCAGCAGAAGTCTCCAGCAAATTCCCACTCACTGAAGATCAGCTGCACTGGCATCGCTAGATGATAAACCATCTGTAATTTAACATTCTTCAAGTTGTGCAGAAACAGACCCCATCCCAGGCTTGTGTAAGCCAGGTCTCACAGAACCACAGAATATCCTAAACTGGAAGGGACACACCAGGATCATCAACTCCTGGCCCTGTGCAGGACACCCCAGCTCAGCTACCCCACCTAAATGCTGAGCTAAGAATTTGAAACAAGATGACTGAAATAATTACATATTTAAATATTGATAAAAAGCTGGGATGTGAAACCTTCAGGTGAACAGTGGGAGCAGGAAGGCTCACAAAGGTGAGAAAGCCTCGGGCACACAGAGGCAGCCAAGTGGTTCAGTTCCAGAGAAAGCAGTGCCCAGCACATCCTGAGCAGCAAGCTCAGCTGCCCAGCTCCATTCTTCAGCAATAACACTGGCACAAATACCCTGTCTTCACGTAACCACCTCACGAGAACCAAAATATTGCTACCAAATGATAGAGTCATTTCAATCATATGAACTGCCAGGTGCTATTCCATCTGTACAGCATGCTGGAAAATTTCTCCTCAACACCTCCACAGCTACAGACACTGGTGCACAGATCCTGCCTCAAAACTCCTGCTGCTGGAGGTAAGCGAGGCAGAGTAAGACCAAAGATTTCAGTAACAGCCTCTGACACCACTGCAACTACTCTTCACAGATATTGCTGTGATTTTAATCCTCCTTGGTCTGTCTTCATCTTTCAGAATAGCTTTGCCTCTGTTGTTTCATAAGTAAAACATAAATTTACCTGGAGAAACTTGTATTGACAATCAGAAACTGGAATAAAACCTACTGAAGGCAAATGCCAACAAGAGAGCATATACTGATTAGCTATACGTGAAATACTGTTGCCTAACAAAATTTATGAAACAAAAATTTTATCAGGTGCCAGCTTCAGAAGAACTACCTTAAAACTTTGTAACCTTTTCCTAATGAGTTTGGACACCACATACTACATAAAAAACCAAGACCTGTTTTATCATGCTCTATATTACAGTTGTAATACCAGTCGTCTTCTCAATCATTCTATAATTGCTACCATGCAAACTCTACAGTAAGTTCCAGATACCTCTGCAAAGCCTAAAAGCACACCAGCTTTGTAAAACCTCTTCACAGATGAACTGCTTTCATTTTTGCATTTGCCAATGCCTAGCTAGCAGGAGACATATGGCATTAGAGGTGCTTCCCTTCAGAACTCAGCCATTATCCTTGAGTTTAAACTTCATCTCTGTGGGTAGTGAAGAAATCATCACCTATGACTGCTCTGATGGTGCCAGTGGAACAAGTGGATGGTGCCCAGTGGTTCCTCAAGGGCAGCTTCCACTTTGTATAAAGTCTCAGCTCTCAATACTTGGCATCACTCTCAGAAGTGTCAGCAGATGTCAACAGAGTCAGCAAGGAAAAAAATCCTTGCATGAGCTTTTACTTTTGCCATTCCTGTTCTGGCAAGAAACAGTTTCTACAGGCAGCAGTTTAGCCCTTACCATCCAATTTACACACTCTAAAAACATCTATGGATGGAAATTCAGACCTGGCCTCCCCTAACAAGTCACTGCATTTGCCATGTGCCTCTTGGTAACCAACCCTCAGCATGCCGAAAACAAGACAAGGCAATACTTGCTTTTCTCAAAAGCTTGTCACTGATCTGAACTCAGAATAAAAAAGTCACTATGTAACTGTGGGTCATCGACATTCTTATCTGGCACAGGAGAATCTGTACCTGTCTGTACTCTTGAGGCCATCGAATTTGGTTTTAAGGTTTTGTTCAGTGCTGTATTTTTCTGTCAATTCTTGGCTAGAAAAATGAATGAAATCTGGCATATTAAATACCACATTTAAAAAATATTGACTCCACAATTTTTATGTTTAACTTAGAATTAAGGAAGGGTAAGTGGAAATAATCAGCAAAAGGAGTTGGAAAAATTAGGCGGCATTCAAAACTACTTTTAAAGAAAAAGCCCAATAATTGTAAAAGCATTTCCTAGGCCATCTGTTCTTTATTCCTTCATGCCCAGAAATAGATTACATACATTGCTGCTGACTAAATAGAAGTACATAGTACTGAAAAGAGGTAGTGCCAAGCAAGGGGAATTCTAGCTGGCCAATAAAAGGGCATTCATTTTTCCACATAGAATTGGCTCCATGTAAAAAGTCAGAATTGAATCCTGTTCAAGGAAAACTATTTTTAGATACTAAATGCATGCACGCATATGCATGGCCTTGCTAGTTAAATATTTATGCAGTCCTGGATGTCCTAAGATCAAGTAATTGCCAGTTAGGAAAAAAGCCAAAACAAAGTGTTACTCAACTATCAGTTTTTCTTCAGCTGAGGCATACTATACAAATCTCAGCTTTTCTTCAAATGAAGTTTATTTGGCTATAGGGAATGTTTATCAGTAATTTCATTTTTCAAGGACCACTCTTCTTTGTATATGGGATATAGAAAAGCTTGCAAACACTTCAAAGACACTGAAAAGTATAAAAAGAAAAGGGAATTGTTTGAAGTATGAGTTGCTGTGACAAACAGTATGATGATTTGGAAAAAAAATATATTCCTTACATACATATGTTCCTTAAGACTACATCTTGTCTTCTATAAAATATCACTACAGAAGCTCTAGAACAACCTGAAATGATAGTATGTGCAGGTGAACCAAAATGAAATACATTGTGTTCTCCATCCATAATTTCTGTAGGGTCTAAAAATGCCTTAAAAAGAAAAGTCAGCTTCAGTCTTTGAGAACTAGGGCTCTTACATGTGATGTGGCAAATGGGTAACAAACAGTAGAACACAAATCAGGGACATAAGTAGTAGTGGAGTTAAATTACTCTGTTTGGAAATGCCTGAAAATCCTTGTGATTGAATTTAAAAGATCCTTTAAATAAGTTTGATAGCATATAAGCATTAAAAATAGTAAAGAAGGATTTTGATGCAGATGAATGGTGGCATTAAATGAATTGAATTCCTAGTGTTTTACTCATTGTTATTTAACAACAAACATTAACAGTGAAATTTCCCACTAAAGCTCTTTTTTGGGGATAGTCACATCTACAGACCTATACTGGACAGAGTTTAGATAAAACTGGATACAGTTCTGTACACTGCTGGAAATTACTTCAAAGGTTTAAACATGACATGGGAGGAGGAGATGCAAAGGAAGCTGTCAAACACTGGGCATGATGTAAGTAATACTCACTTTTATAGGAAGTGTGAATGAGGCAGAGACATTAAGTGACTCATGCAATTTTGGAGGCTTACACTGAGTCAGTGACAGAATTGAGAACAGAATCCAAGATCCCTGATTCCTAAAAATCTACTTTTTGTGACAGCCTCTCTTTCAGTCTGCTCAGCCTATCCTGTATAAATGTAGCTCCCAAAAGCTTAATCAAACAGAACTGATAAGTTTAATCCAATTTAAAAATTCATTTTCTATTACTTTTTTAGTTCACTCTACAGTAATAAATCTTTTCTTAACTAGTTTCTGATACTGAACACAGTTAAACTAAACCACAACTTTATGGCATCTAAACAATTCTTCAAATATCATCAGTACACATACGAAAAGTAGGCTAAAGATCTTATTTTACGAACTATTACTATCTTCTGATAAACAGTACCTTGGCACTACTTTCAGATGGTAGGGAAGAGACTTAAATCCTACCAGCTCTTTATTTAGCTCAATAAGTGTAACCCTGAGAGATTTTGCAATTTTTTTCACTGAGCCAACTAAGCTTAGTAGAATTACATTTGAAGATGTATTTAACAAAGAAATGGCCCTTTGTCAATGAATTCAGCCCAAAGGGCCGAGATATTGTACTTCAATTAGTTCAAAACCTCCTTAAATTAATGAGTGGCAAACTCACTGGGTTTTAGGGAACAGTGAAGAAAAGACAACAGCAAGAGACACTTGGTGCCAGGGTTTCAGAACAAGAAAAAAAGACAGTATTTACTGTTCCACTGCTGGGTTACTGAGCAGTGAAGTTAGTTCAGATTTCCAGTTCTTCATTCAGTAACTTCAAGAGGAAGAAATTAAGGAACACTTAAGCAGACCACCAGTATTTTCCTAATGAAAATCAGCTCTCACAGCTCGGTTTGGCAGAGACCAGAGAAAACTAACAGCTTCCAAGTCACGACATGCAATTAATTTTTAAGCCAGAAAAGCAGGGCAGAGTGTGCTCTACTGCAGAAAGTAGAAATTATTATGAATACAATCCTCCTAGCTGTCAGCATAAGCCATCAGAGAGCCCAACAAAGCCCACAGGTCAGCCTTCTACCGACTTTTATTTATGACCAGCAGAATTTTGCCAATTTAAATGGAGATTTCAAGGAGTAATTTAAACACAATATCAAATCACTTGAATGCAAGCAGAAAGCATTTATTTATATTGTTGCTCTTTTTTTGGGTCAGACTAGAAAAATTTCCAGGAAACAAAACAACCGTGAATTACGTGTTTTTCCTGAACCCTCCCTTACATCTGGGAGACAGAATGGGAAAGAACAACATTTATACTTCCTGCACATTATGCTGCTAAGTGGTAGTCAGAGGATAAAAAAAGAAATACACACTTCTTGTGTGGCACAGAAGTACATCTCTGAAGTTCTCAGCTGATTTTAGCAGCACAGTGCAGCAGGTAACAGCAACAACATTCCAGATGGGACAAATAAAATACTGATCTGGCATTCTGGCTCTTGAACCAATTTATTTATTTTTTTACTCCACAGAAGTGAAGTATGCCAGAAGCACTCTCTTTGCCCAATCTGTCTGAAATCAGACATGAAACTTAAGAGGAAGAAGGAAAAACCTGCTGCTCTATTTTAGAGAGTTATTTTAGCTTTGAAAAAATACCATTCCTTTTAAGACAAATCAGAACTCGTATATAAATTAAGCATTTAGAAAAGCTCATCAGAAAAGGCAACCTATGTTGGCCACATAAGACAATTAGGTCTCTATTTTAGACAGCCAGCAGCTCCAAAAATAAGCTGTCTATACATTCTCCTTATTTAATGGCTTCAAGAGTATTTTTATATACACAGATGTATTGTGGCAACCATACCCATACTGGTATTGCTGGTAAGCTTCTGGGCCCTTGTTTTTCCATAAAAAAGTCCACCAGCTGTATAAAACAAAAGAAGCCTTTACAGAATATTTCTAAGCATACTTAAAATTTTCAGACAAATCCTTATTTGATTTCTTATTCTGGCTACACAGTACAGATCCACTCCAGAGCACACAGAAGGACTGACACAGTCTGAGATGCTGCTCAAGGACTCTGCAGTCACTGTGAGCACCTGTTAGGACACAGAGCTCATGTGCACCTGCCCAGTGACCATGGGCTGAAACTCCTGGGGGTTTCACTACTGCTGGCTCTTCAGCTGGGTCTGTCAGCCTTAGGTACATAGCAGATGAAAACTCCAACTCCTCACAGACTCACCATTACCAAATTTCTTTTAAGAAAAGCAAGCTCACAAGCATAAAGCTCTAAAAACCAACACTCCAATAAATTCAGGGCTTTTTAGCAGAATGAAACAAATATGTTTCTTCTACTGCTCTGATAATTATCCAGAGAAATATTCTATCATGCTGGATTCTTCCAAAAAACCTAGTTCATCATTATGCCATGATGATGTTACACTGTGTGAACATGATGCCCGAAATGATTTTTCTCTTTCTTTCTGTCATAAAGTATCAGGGAACCAACAAAGGCTTGTATGGATAGGTTCTTAAAGTTTAGGAGAATTCTCTGTATGTGCTGTTATGGACTTCAAGCGGAAAAGTATGATCACAAAGTCACAGCACTCGCAATCTGCTCCCATCAAAAGGTTCAGTTAAAATGAAGAAGATCCACAAAATGATATTGTAGGTTCCTGATTACATTCATAAGAGTCAGGTTTCTATGGCTTTAACTTCCTGTTTCCTGAAACCAGAAATCTTACAGTATACTGCTTCTGTGGTTCTAAAGGACTTACTGGCCTTTCAAAAGGCCAAATAAGGTCAAGACTCAATTTTTCTCACAGTTTTAGTCCAATAGGGCATGATGTATCATTTTGCATTACTATACAATATACCCTATTACACCAGGAAAAAAAAAAAATCTTCAATTACGTTAACTTCAAGACACAGCAAAGCTTCAGTAACAGCTCAGAGCTACATCCTGACAGAGGTGTGCTAAATCCAAAATCTTCCCATCACACAGGGCAGTGAGAGAGGGGCAGCTTGGAGCACACAGCAGCCCAGAGTGAGCAGTCACTGTGCATTTCCCCAGGTGCAGATGAAGAGCTGCAACTGCTTGTTCCATCCACTCCATCCTGCAGGAACACAACGAGGCAGTTTGGGACATCCACTGCCTCACAGCTGCCTGCACTGGGAATTGCTCAGCACAGACCCCAAACATCTCCTGACTACAGGGGAACATCAGGTCAGCAGCTCTACACAGGAGTTTCTTAACGGGGGGCAGCTTCTTTTCTGCCTTTCCTGTATTGTTTATGGATATTCTTTTCTGCCTTTTCCTGTATTTCTGTATTGTCCCTCACCTGTCCCTGCATCGTACATCCTGCTGGGATAAATGACAATGGAATTCAAATACACGTGGCAGTTTGTGTCATAAACATTCAGGAAGCTGAAAGGTGTCAATTTCCACAGAAATGTCTTGGTTTGCTATATAAAAACTAAATCCACAGCACTTAAAATGTACTCCCAGCATAACACAGTAGGCTTGTCACAGCGATTCCAGACGCTTGTTTAAAAACTGAGCAACACAACTGACCAGGGTTTGGTGTGTAGGCTTTTGTTTGGTGAATACATGATAACAGACTAGTCAGAAAACCTTAATTGAGCTCCAACTGGACTAAATTATAATGTCACTAAAAGGCTTTCCAGCAGATGGCAAAGTTTAGATAACGAACAAAAATGAACTGCTCAATTACACTTAGAACCACGCAGCTTGAGCAACATTAAGCACTCAAATCTCTAGGAACATAAAAAGAAATCTCTAGAATTCTTTACATCTCCAGCACATCTCTCAATGTTGACCTAAGATCATTATTTTACCACAAAACAGATACAGATACTGAAGTCAAGACAAAATCTTTGAGGCCACATAATAGCAGAGTTCAACTCTCATTTAAGCAATTCACAAAATACTGCTCCCCCCCTAAAGCTGCATTCAAACTGTAATTTTACAAAAGAACAAATTAATGAGGTATTTTTAATTTATTATGAACTTTAAAAAGACCTCATCTTACGTACATACAGAAAAACACTTCTAAATGTGTCAGCAATGTAGTTATATATAAATACAGGAAGATAATGTAAACATTTACATCTTCAAATTCCTGCAGCTTGAAAAAAGAGGGTCTTTTTAAATTATGCTGCTGAGATTCTAGAACAAAAGAATACTTCATTTTCTCAACATTTCTTCTGCCACCAGAAACACTGTATTTTTATATAAAAATATGATAGTTGAATCTTTATTGCTCAGTTTCAGTACTGTTTGCCACAAACACTGAAACTGTTTTTCGATCAGGACTCTGAAATCACAGTGGACAAATTAAATATATATAATTAGGTTAAATATAAGGAAAGCAAAAGGTATGGTACATTATGCAGTAAATCAATTCAGAAGGACAAATACTGAAGAATCACAGAATAGCTCTGGAAGAGACCTTAGAGATCATTTAATTCCAACCCCCTGTTGTGGGCAGAGACACCTTCCACCAGACCAGGTTGCTTGATCATACTTTCTTACATGAGGTGTTGCAGTAAATGGTTCATAGAAAAAACTTCAGACAAGAAAATATGCTGAAATATGAAGGCATTAGCAAATATAGTCTGAGAAATAAAAAGTGACAGGATCCAGCCTTGAAATTCTTCAACAAACACCTAAACTGAGAGTAACCCAAGGTCCACACTGCCTTACAGACTGGAATACAATGACTCAAAACACAGAACACAGAATAATATCCTGGCTTGTTTCCCAAGATGTGTTCCATCAGTATCACAACTCAACTTGGATTATGTTCAAACCAACTGGTTTTTAGCTAAACAATCTCTTACACATCCTGTAAGTACATCTGCAGAGGGATGCAGATCTGAGTGCTGTCAGTGTAGAGGATGATAAATGAGCTCATAGCATCTTACTAATTCTGTGTTTTTATAAATACAGTAAAAGATAAGCACAAGATGAGTCCCTTGTGGCACATCACATGTAACAAGACCTCAGGGAAAGAAATGGTCTCTCCTTACTTCATGAGACTTTTGGTTTCTAGGCACTCGCTCCCGCTATCATGATGCTATTCTAGAATGCAGCCATCAGAACTGCTGGATCAACAGAATTCAATTCCTGTTTAAGGCAACAAAAAAGGCTTTTTTCTATTCATTTTGTATGTGTGCAGGTTTTTATTTCATATATGAATCGCATTAGCAGATCAAGCTATGATGAAGCTATGAATAGAGTATATTTTAGATACATAAACACATTCTATATATCTGGAAGCTTTGCTTCCCTCTACCTTCCACACACAAAGAAGTTGTCTGTAAGCCATCTTCTTATTCTCCTTTTAGCAGCTCTGCCACTTCTCTCTCACTCATGAGAGTGGGTCACGATTTCATGCTTTTATTCCTTCCAGATTCCTGTCACAATTCTGTCTACTTGGGGTGGCACGTTCTGTACCTCCTGCAACCTACTCAGCTTACAGAACTGCCTGGATGGGGCACTCACAAACCCCTCTTATCTAAGGTCAAGATGCCCAAGCAACAGAATGCTTGGAAGCTCAGCTAAACAATACATTCAGTTCCAAGTCTGCCAGCTGCCACTCTGTATATGTTTTTCATTCTAAACCAGGTTTTGAGTAGCAAATAAAAACAGCTGAAGTGGAATGAAAAAGAAGTTCTGAAATAAAGGCAAAGGTCCAGGTTAGGCTACATCTGTCCATAGCCTCAGAAACTTAACTCAAGTATTCAAGGAATGCATTTAAATCACATTTTCTTAGAGAAACTACAGGCCAAATTCCTCTGCCTTGAAGGTAGTAGAGTTTTGCCATTCACTGCAGTAAAGCCTAAACCAGGAAAGGATTGTTCTGTCCATGTGTCTATTCAGCTTTTAACTACCACAACCATCTTGCATTGCCACATATGTTTAACTATGGGACTTGTACCAAGACCAGCTGAAGCCCAACTATTCAGTGTTAAATGAGGATACAGTGGGGACACACAGAATACTGGTTTAGTCATAATCATACCATTAGAGATACAATTCAACACATTGGTCTAAAGTGGATAATATTTAAAAGGAAATAGATTATCACCTTTTTAAAAAACGACTCATGAAATGTTTAATCTCCTGAATGTCAGGAATGCTTTAGTCAAACACAGACTTGTGAAATCATATGTAACAGCACCTGGAAATTCACATTTTTGGGGAAAAAAAAAAAAAGAGAACATGCATTGTAGACTTCCACAAACCTGAAGAGGGTTTTCTGAGCAACAAACCAGAAAGCCACCCTTTCAGTGACTGAAAAAGCTGAGCACACAAAGAGGGGTGGCTCTGGCAACGAGGCTGCATGCGGTGCAGAGACCTCCACAGACAAAGCACAGCTGCTGCTCTTTGCAATGAGGGATTAGCAGTCTAGGTCAAAGGAAAAAGCCTCTCTGTAGCTAAGTGAGCAAACTGCAGAATGCATCCTCAGCACAGATGAGAAAGGGCCAGCTAACCAGCTTGCAAATCGTGCAGAAGTTTCTGGAACACAAACAAAACCAGCATCAATTTCTTGACAGAGCATGTAAAATATTTCTGGTGAAAAGCAGTGATGCCCTGCTGTAAAACCAAGGTTACAATGACCTCTCAATTACTTTAAAATTACATTTCTCCTTTTCCTTCTTTGTGTTCACTTATATAACAAGCAGTTTTTCTTCATGACCAAACGAACACATTACATGTGGGGCTTTAACAATACCTGGAAGTAACTGGCCTAGAGATAACACTAGCAGCTCTTTTAACTCTAATTCAATAAAAACTGAAGCTATACACATATGCACACAGAACATATTTTTTTCCATACAGACATCTCTCTTTCAACATTTGTACAATTGAGTATATTATACTTTGGTTTTACATTGACTCTTCAGTTAAATGGGATATAAGCCAATATTTGAAGAAAATACTTGCTTAACCTTTTATTACATACTAAATAATTTTTATTCTACATTATTCACTTTAGCAATATTAAATGAAAGAAATTAAGAGTCTCCTGAAGTAAGAAATACCATTTGAATGTACCAGTGTGAATGTATTTCTAATCTGCCTCTTATTTATCAATAAAGCACTGAGAATGTTACTCACAATTAGGCTGGTATCTAAAGTAGCAAACTAATTGCATGTTACAAGAAGTTTGACAACTATTTCAGTTTGTGGTATTATAGAATTCATACAATTACATGAACTAGAAGTAACAGAAAGCTGTACTGTTAAAAAAAAAAAACAGGAGCTTTTCTTCTTTTCCCCTGTAGAATCAGAACTAAGGGAATTCCAATGAACTGAAAAATACAGTAAAAATAAAAAGTCACCATTCCTTGCTGATAGAAGTTTGCAATACCTGATTTAATATACAGACTTAAATCACAACTGTTAGTAATTGCCAGGATCACAAAGGGCTCTTTCACTGAAGCTGGGGTTGCAGCTTCTGACAGATGAGAAGTTCCCAGGAGCTGTACCCAGGCTCAGCAGAGCACTTCTTAACATCTGCACCAGTTCCCCAAGTTCTTGTGGGAGTTATTTATATACTGTACTTCTCCAACCTGAGAGACTGCTTGCCTGACAACTGACCCTTTAATGCAAGTAATCTGCACTAAGAAATAAAGATTATAGCATTGCACTGGAACAGGGAACCTAAATTTAAGCATGTGAGCTGACACTTTGTAGCCTACGTATTATATTTACGACACAGGCACATGTCACCATTCCCCCACAGAAAATATCCTTGCCTGAAGAACTGAGTGTTACCAGTCCTACAGAAATTTGTACTGATGGCCAAAAAAAGCTCTTCTCCACCATGATCAAAAGCTATTCTCCACATGTAAATTATAACTATATTTAGAAAAGTTTTAATTAAAAGTCTTGAAAACTCAAAGGTAGGAATCTTTGAGATTAGAAATATTTTTTGGTTATGCAACAAATATTACTAGGTAATGGTTTATTCACATACTTTCACAGCATCTGATGCTTTGTGAACTGCATCAACACACAGTTATTTACAGAGCTAAAAAAATAAACAAAGTACATTCAGTTTGTTTCTAAAATAAAGGCTATCACAAATATACACTCATTTAGAGTGTATATAGCACTCCATACATTTTTCTAAGGAGTACAGTTGAAAATGGCAGAATCTGAAAAGTGCATCTGCAATTCAAAGAAAAGAGACAAACCTGGAGTGCTTCTGTTCCTAATATTATATTTTTTAAATTAATGTTAGAAAAGAAAAACCTGGTTATTTTCAGGTAAGTATATATACCCCTACAATGAACTGGAGATGAAATGGAGTAAAAGTCCAGTCACTTGTAAACTCTGAAGTTCAAGAAGTCTTTCAAGACTTTCCTGTGTTTTGTTTCTCCCTCCCCACTCTGTGGTCACTTGCTCACAAACACACACATGATATAAGCTGAAATAGTGCAGTCATTGGGCCTCTAAGACTTTAGGACTACCTCAGAAATGTGCTTAACTTCAGATGTCTTCAGACATTCTTCAGCATTTATATGGCTGCCTGTAGACTTCCAAGCAGTGGATAGGCTATTTCTTCTTCTTCCAAGAGCTTTTCCTCCATCTTAACTGCACAGCTCTTGTAAAGGACATAACTTCTTTCTTCCTGGTGTCAACAGGAACAAATTTTAGAAACAGGTATCTGTCAGTACTATTTAAAAATTCCAGAAAACACTGCTATAGTTTACAAGAGCATTCTAACTCTCATTACTCTGATCTATGGAAAATGGTAAAAAACAATTTCAAAAGCTTCAACACCTTTGTGTCAAAGTGAACAGGGATAACAAGGGCTTTTGAAGCCCAGTTCCCCACACCCAGTTTGTGTTATTTCTTCTTTATAGTCTTAAAAGGAAGCATCAGAAAACACCTAAATGGAGGAGGTGCTGACAGACTGAAAACTTTAATAGACTCCTTTCCCACAGTGACTCCCACACAAAGCTGCAGAGTTTAAAGATTTTAACAGCTTGTAAGCATGAGACAATTCTTTTTCCTGTGACCTTGCCTAATCTCTGCTAACTGGTATTGAAACATCAGATTTCAGTAAAAAACAGTTCTTTGAGCCCAAGTTTACTTCTACTGGGCAAGCTATGTAATATACCACAGCTGCACCTCAATTCTCAGAGTCTTACTTGGGATGTCTCATATTTATTACACATAAGCACTTGCCAGTCTGTGCAGTGGGATGTTTCACTACCCTTACAAGAAAGTTGTGGAAAACATCCATCCCTTGCTCTATATTAAAAATTAACACCTGCTGAGCTGAGAACAGACAGAAAAACTCACTCACAAGCAGGTAACTTCCATACCAACTTTTTCCATTCTGTCCTGTTTCCAAATAGACAAATCCTTTCTTTACAACGTTAGGTGGAGTGTGTCTCAGAGCACTATGCCTCTGCCTGCTGGGAGCACAGTCCCATCTTGTATTCTGCAGCACTGGCCCATAGCTCAGCACACCTTTGTAGCACGTCAGAAATCAGTAAGTCACCAAGAGTCTCAAAAGAAAGCAAATGTCATTATAAAAGATTTTTAGGTAATGTTTTGATGATGTTCCCCTTAAGACTACCATATAACGAGATTAAAAAGTTGACTAAAACCCATGAAAGTACCAACAGCTACCTGTACTAGTAAAGGAAAAGTAAGTCATGGCACTATAGAGTTTTCTTAGGAAAGCCAGGGTGGCCAGTTCCCCTACCTCCACCCTCCCTCCCAAACACTTCTGTCAAGTAATATCCAAAGACAAATAAATATCTGACTTGGAAGCAAACTAGTGTTTCAACTCAACAAGAACTCTGTCTTTGAACTTACAGGGCATATATCGTTTTGTTCACATAATAGCAGACTGTGTGGGAAGAACATGAAATGCAAGATCATCATGGGAAAGACTGGAGTCACAAATGAGATGGCTCCTCCCTGAAACCCATCTGGAAAGTCTGAGTAACTGCTGGGGAGCACCAGTTCAATCAAATTCCAGCAACATCTGATTTATTCCAAATACCACAAGTTACATTAACTAATTAAAGTTATCTTGCTTGAGCATGTCTTTTTCTAAGTATGCATTTTATAAAAGTACATTTTTGAAACTCCCAATTTTTAATGCATGCCTTTTAAATGAGCAGATTAAATAAGTATTTCAAATATGGCCATTTACTGAGTTACACCAAATTCTACTGCTGAGACCTTAAACTTAGGACAGTAAGTTTGTCTCAGCAAAATGCCCTCTAAACTTCCTTGAGTCATTTTATAAAGATACAGCAATTTTGTAGTAATTTTTAATTATAAAATTTATTTTACTTTGATTTTCACATATCTTTCATAAACAGTCAACTCTAAGACTAAGTTCACTCTACAAAACACAGTAATACATTCTCCTGTGCCAAAGCATTCATATTCTATAATTCAGTTTTCCCAGCAAAACCGTAAAATGGTTATCAATATTTGATAACCCTGGTTCTATTGAAAAAGCTTTGGGAGAGCATCATTATGCTCTCCTCCTTTCATAAAGATAATAATCTAAGGACTGTCCTTCCATTTGTGGCATTTTCCTTTGCTTTCTTTCAAGCAGTGTTGCTAAGGAAACAGACTCATCTACCATTAGGTCCAAGGGTCTAGCAAGGTTTTTCTCAGGAATAATACAGTAACAATTACAAAACCAGGGTTTTTAGTTTTGTTTTGCTTGTTTGTTTTTAAATAAATAAAAAAATTAAGGCAGAATGACTACATTCTCAACACATGCAATATGCAAAAACCATGTATTCCCTAGGGCATGCTCCTCTCTTCTAAACAAGATTTTCCTTCCTAACAAAATAAGGAGAAGCATTTAACCCATCATTAAAACAAAAATTTGGGGTTTTTTTCCACTTAGAGGCAGTATGGTATTTAGCTTTGCCCTTTGAGAGAAGGCAGCAAACAGCTCTGTTAAACAACAGATCCCTGCAGTAACAACCTGGCACTGTGTGCACAAAATCATTACAGACCTATTTACTGAACTGACTCACACAGAGTAACTAAGTCTGGCTCAATAAATTCAGATTTATATACTTCATTTGGACTTTCTGTTATTGTGGGTTTACATCACAAACCATTTTACTAATAAACATATATTCCACTAGAACAAATCTTAGGATTTATCCAAATTAAAGTGCTTGTTATTTGTAAAGTCAGTGTCTACAGGCAGACTCAAAGCAACTAGCTTTTATTGGCTTGGATAAAATTTAGAAATATGAAAAGCTCCAAGTTTCAGTAAAATTTTGTCTATATACAGATGATATGGTAGGCAAATACACGAGCCAGTACAAAATTATAAAATCTCTATATGTTCAAATAATTTTACCACAGTTTCAACAGAGGTAATCAGTAAAACTTTAAGATCACAGTGCTAATACCTTAATTTTATATTTTAACAAAAGCATTTTTGAAAACAAAAAGGAGTTCTGAGATACAACATTATTAATACCTCTGGAGGGCAACACCATCATAAATTACACATATGTCTATGTATCTTCTAATTTGTAAAATGAAGTTGAATGCTGAACTGCCTTAATGTACTTTACCTCAGTTCTGACTCAGAACACAAATATTCTCTATATTATATGCTATATATGAATATACATTTGTATGTAATAAATGTGTTCAGTACTCAGGTATTTCCAAATGTCTTTCAAAGACAGCTTTGGGTCACACATCTCTCTCTTCTGATAAGAAGTTCTAGTGATATGAAATTGCTACAAAGGGATGAGAATAAACTCCTCTCTCTGCTGCTGCCTGGCAGGTGAGCACAACCTGCCTTATACTGGGCACTGAGTGATGCCCATGTCACAGTAACACTGTCCACCACCAACCCAGGGGGGCCCAAATTAGCAGAACAGCAGCTCTGCAACCTCTTCAGCATTCCTGAACTCTCCTTAGGCCAGGGAGCCCCCAGGGATCCTTGGTCTGAGGGAAAAGCACTCAGTACACCCTCTTAAGTGTCAGTTTGGCACCCCACTTCCTACCTCCCCAGGAATGCAGGATGTTCTGAAATCACTCCTACAGAACCTTGTAATGCAGTAAGGGAATGTGATGGTGTAACTGAGAGCTGCTTATACTGGAGATGTTTAGCCTGGAGAAGAAGAGGCTCAGGGGAGACCTTACTGTTCTCTACCCGTAATAGAGTGGCTATTGGGAAGCATTTTTTCACCAAAAGGGTTGTCAGCATGTAGGGCATTTTTGTTTTTAAAACTCAGTGGATTTTACAGGTTGAAGCCCCCTAAAAATTTTACCCTTCATGACTGCAACTTGCTGTAAGTGGGAGGTGGGAGTTACTCATTCCAGAGGGTTATTGCCACTGGCTTCTCACATGCCCTGTGGTACACAGTGGTTGTCTGTCCACTCAACTGGACACAGAATCATGTCAGCACCTATGGCCCAAACTCTGCTCGCTTGGAGATCTGTGCCCTCTACTTCAGTAAGGCAACCCTGAGAACTCAGAGGAGACCAGCAGGCACCTGCTTTTCACAGACACATACAAATGGAAAGGAAGCTCCCTGACTTTACAAACAATATTGAACGTACAAGAACAGCATAACCCTGGTGAGTTCAGGCTGTCATGAACCTACACTGCTCTCTGCAGAGTTTAATTACAAGCATGATAATGTAAGCTTCATCTCACAATTATCAGGCACTTTTCCACTGATGGCCACCAGACAGTGTATTAACAGAATTTTAAAAAGCCAACTTTCAGCAGTGGTATACTATAAATCAAAGTCAAAAGCAAGACAGCCTGCGAAGTATTATCAGTGGGGAACATAGAAGCAACAATATGCTCTCAAATATTACATGAGATGTTATTTGCACAAATTATTTCAACCTATGACTTCTGTCAACAATGAAGGCCACAACAACTGTCAAAAACATGTAATTCCCCCAACTCTGCAGTTCAAAAAATTGCAGTCAGATGAATGAGTATACTTTGCTCTGGATCAATGGTAATGACTACCTACACCCACAGCAACACTGCTTGGCAGTAAAGGTTTTGGGAAGTTAGCACTGACCTGTGGGACTGATTACAGGGTTAGAGTAGTAAACTCAACTAAATACATGAAGGAAGTTGTCCTGTCTGAACAAAAACTTGTCACTAGTCTTCAGCAAGTACAGCCAGCATCAATCTTAATGTGACCAGTTATTAAATATTTTTCAATTTCACCCTTTAAATTAGCTTGCTGTACTGCTATTTTATGGTTGGATGGTAAAATCTGGAACAGGAAGAAAGGGTTAGTGTTTCTGACAGAGAGAGCAGGCAGTATTGCAGCAACAAGGAGGGACTCTTGAAATTGCTGACAGGGACAGAGCAGTACTTGACACCAGCAGTAGCCAAATCCTCATATGGAATGTACACCCAAATTCAGTTATGAGAAAGTTGGGTCGTACGTTTCATTTCCTTCCATCTTGTGCTTCTCATCCCCAGCTTCTCTTTGTTTTCTTTTGTTGATCAGCCACATCTAAGCTGAGTGTCAGCAGTCCTATTGCCCTCAGGTGGAGTGGTAAGTAGAACACACAACAAAAAAACTGATTACATCATACAGTCAGCAGAGACAGGTCTATGCTAGTTAAAGGAAGGTGGGTTAAACCCAGTTTTCAGCCATTAGGTTAATACACTTAAGCCTTGGAGTCTCTTTACTACTTTCTCCTGGGACAGCAGACTCTGCCATGTAACATCTCCCTTCACCTGCCTGTTCTCTACTACCCTCCTCCCCAGATACATATTCTAGCCTTGATGGGCTAAACCAACACAGAGTTAAAAATTTATGCACCTATACTTTTACATCCAATAGGCATAAAATATTACATCAAATTCTATGAAACAGATTAACTTAACTAAACTAGATAAACTAAAACTAAAATAAAGAGCTGAAACTATTTTGTTCAATATCTCAAGTTTATAAAAGCAGGAGTTTAAAACTTCAGTGCCAAAACCTAAGTCTTACTGCTGTACAGAATACATGAAAAAGTAATTTATCAACCTGTTATGAAATTCTGTGGTAACCTGCTTCCAAGTTCAGAGTATTTTCTTGAAGGGGCTGTAAAACATAAGGTATTTTTCATAATCTGGATTGGTTTATTTTTATGTATTCAGGTGGGATAGTCAATTTAACACATTCAGTCTAAAGGACTGTTTTAGCCATGGTAACATTTCTTAATTCTAAAATGTAATATGCAACACTGTAGAACATTTGGACATGGTTTACCTCCTAGTAAAATAAAATACAAATCACCAAGTTTGAATCTCTCTCTCCATAAAGTTCTGTAGAAGATTTTAATAATACACATCCTTTCCCTTGTGTTTCACTGATATAACTGCAGAGAAAATTGAATTTAACATGTAGACTTTATAAGGAATGCAGTAATAGTTTTTTTAACTATATGTATTCTCATCCCTCCTCAGAACTTAGGCAGATGCATCCAATTAACGATGAATCATTCCACATAAATTTCCTGTTTAGAACATACTGGCAATATCAGCACAACAACCTACAGAGCTCAAAATGGTCACAGATCACCACCATTTCTGGTTCCAGACCCAAAAAAGTGAAGGGTGGGGGTGTCCCAAGAAACAATTTGTTCACTCCAGATTCCTAGATGAACTATCGTTATGCTGCTTCAAAGGAACTACACTACTGTATGCAGATAGAGATGTGCATGCCACACATTGGATATGATATACAACAAGAGATGACTAGAAATAGCAAAATTTATTTACTGTGATCCCAAGGACTGTTCAGCATATTTGCAATAAAATTATGTGTGAAGGGAATTGTGGATATTTTGATTGCTAAGCACCAGAGTATTCAAAAACAGCTGCTCTTTTGTGCCATTTTACTGACTGAAAGCTGGGCCACAATTACACAGAAGGTACTGAAAAGAGTAAAAATTAATTAATTAGACAAACAACCTGGTTCTGTTTATCTACACTGTATCTTCAAAATAACTGAATGAAAGTGCCTCCCTTTTGAAAACTGTCAAAGGAAAATGAAGTCAGCAGTCATCTGACTGCATTGTCAACTGGAAGTTTTGGTCAAATTCCACTTTCTGCAGCAGAGCCTAGTCTCATTTCTACCTAATTTGTTGATTAATTTCTGCCTTTCCTGAGTAAGTTTTTCCCTTTCAGGAATTGCCACGTCTTCTGCAGCAGCCTATTGCCCAGATACTGCTGCAGCAAGCTATAATGTCCTGGTTTCTAATCCTTCCTAGGGAGGCCCATTGAGCTCCAAACTCTCAAAGCCCATGGACATTTCAATGGTGCTTCTTTTATTCCTCAAATGCTCTCCTCTGGAAGCCCCACAGTTGAAAAGACTGACCACAAGAAGGAAACTAATCACAGGTAACCCTCTCTTTTTTTTTTTAATATAATGACTGATAGAAGGGAACACCTTTTTTGTACATTCTCATATGAACTCTACATTTCAGTGATTATATTTGAAGTTTGGTTGCTATTTAAAAAAAATAAAGCAACCTGGAAACATTTTAGGTACCGAAAGCATAAAAAAAGATTTTCAATAAAAGGTAACAAAATCCAATATGCACTAAATGTTATATTTGATTTTAAAGCAACTTATGTGCTTCTGAAGATTTTTTTTTAAAAACATGTTTGCATTTAGTTCCATTTTCCTCATCTTGAAAATTATTGATCTGTCCTCTAAATAGCCTAGTATAAACTTCCACAGCATGTGGCCAACCTGTAAATACTGCACTGAAATTACTTCAGTTCCCTTTAATTTTCATCACTTTTCATGTATTTTGACTTCAGCTTTCACAGAATGCAGTCAGGAATCATATAACCAGTTTTAAAGGTATTTAAGTGTACAGCCCTGTCTGATTTGTGAGAATGGAAAAATCTATGAGGAACAAAACTATTTTCTTAAGCTATCACCTTATTCCTAGCCTCAGGGGGAAATTTTCTGTACAAGCTCATTGATCTTGATCAGGCACTGTAAAGCATATACCTAAATGAAACACTCTCCAGTACAGGGGGAAAGTTGGTTTTCATTCAGTTTGGCTCACTAATGGTAAAGATTTTAAACTTTTTAACCCTCAACAAAGAAATAGTTTTGAATTTATTAAAAGGTTCTTCTCACTGACCATTTTGAATGCTAAGGTTTTAAAGGACACAAGCAGAAACATTCCAGAGTGCATAATAAATAAATTTACCACAATAAAGGTAACTAGGTCTTTCAGAAGTTTGTAAGGGCTCCAGGAGATGAGCAGTTATCTTCTTCAAGCTCAGCAGAGAAGCATGAAATGAACTTCAGGTTGCAACTAACTAGGGAGACATGTAAGAAAGAACATCTCCCTCTCCCATTCTAATATTATTTAATGCCAGAATGGACAAGGCATTTTAACAGCAAAGAGGAAGATCCTGTAATGGACAAAAGCCTCAAATCTAAAGTGATCTGGAAGCACTAATTATTTAAAGTGATGACAATTTTAGAGGTCTACACATGCCAGAATGCAGCTTCTAAAAAGCACAATAAAGTCTATTGTAGCTGAAAGGAACCCAATTCCATTGATTCTTTAGAGAATAAACTTAAGAAAACTCTTAGAAAAACAAGTAGAAAGCTTGCTACTAGCTCTAGTGATAAACTTATTAGTTTTCACTCTATGCAAAGGAAATGGAACAATATTAAGGTGAATGAATTTAGGTGTAGATCAAAACATGAAGATTATGCTGCCAGGGAGTGAAGGATTATCATCACTTACCTCCCTCATCCAGAAGCTTCCCACTCAGGGGCTGGGATGTATCTGAAGAGTAACATGTAATGGAAATTTGTAGCATTAAATTAACTGCAGCTGATTGGAAGCACCTGATGGAGAAGAGGTGAGAATACCTGCTGTTTTAGAAGTGTGAATAGGATAATCCCCAAATCTGACTTTCTGGTCTTCTGGCCTGACATTAACTACTAAGGTTAAAATTTGTCTGAACACTGGAAAAATACCATAATAATCAGTTACAATAAGCTATTGGAGAGTAGTTTACAGACCAATAAAATGAAAATAGGCTCAACTTATGGTTTTTAACTGCAAGCATGGCCTCGTGACACCAGCAGTCAAATATCCAGACACTACCCTCAGCATCAAAAGGAGACACAGGTTTTCATTGACCCATACAATGACACAGCCAAAAAACCCAAAACAAACCAAAGCACACCTATCATCTCCTCAACAGACTAGTTAAATATGTAAGTCAAGGCTACAGAAAACAAATTCTTACCTAGTAAGTGTGTACTCCCTGAGTCCTGAATGCAGGTTCATGGCAGAAAAAGTACCTATGCATCCTCGCAATCGCTTATCTCGACCGATCTTCCACGTTACAAACAGTGGGCTGCGGTAGGGAGGAAAAGAGAAACGTGATCACAGGAGCAATTTTGACAGTTGGAGTGAAATTTCAGGAACAGTGCCCTTCCATTTCAGGCAACAGGGGGCAAATCTCTAAAATGACTATCTGAACAGGACATAGCAGTGAGCAATGTCCTTTGTAATTCTTCTGACTGTTCTAGAAACATTCTTCGTGAGACATAATAGAAAATAAGATTACTGGAATAGTTTAGGGACAGAATGAAACTGCTTGGCAACAGATCCAACATGCTCAGTGTACCTTACCCATTAACCTTCTCTTGTGAATGGGAAAAGCCTCACCTTAGAGATCTCTATATAAAGAAAACCCTTTATGGAAGAGAAAAATACCCCTGCCACACTAGCCATCCATCCTCCTGAACACAAATACTTTGGTCCTAATACTGCTGGCTAGAAAGAGAAATCCTTAGAAGACAACAAAATTCAGGAACACCCTCTAAACTTAAAGAACAACCAGAGGAAAGGATATTTTCTCCATGAATCCCAAGTTACCATTTAAAAATACCAAAAATTACCAGAAGTAGAGCAAAATCTAAGTTGAACGCATGACCATGATAGTTACAAAGAAATACTAATAACAAACCAATTCATCCACTAAATTAATCCGAAAGAGGAGAACCATACAGTCTTGGGGACCAAACCTTTCCTTGCAGTTCTAGAGAACTGCATTAATCAATACACAAGCAAGAGAAAACTGCACTAATAATTTCTCAAGGGAGTGCACATGGCATCTGGATACTAACCCTAACAAAGATTTCTAATACTGAGATGAACAGGGATGTTTCAAGAAGAAAAGCATGTAAAATTTACTCTTTTTCTAGAAAGGTGACAAATCAAAGTGCATTACATAGAGAAGAGTGCACTGTATTATATGAGATCAGTCACTGCAGCACTGCACAGTGTAGTACAGATGGGTGTAACTGTCCTGGGGGTCCATACATAGGGATGGGTGCACTTTGGGACTCTCAAGGAACAGCCCATATCCCTTTTCTCCTTCCACACCATCTGCTTTATCTGGTGTGGCACAAGATACTTGCACTGTGATGGCAGAAAAGGATATGCCTCAGTCTGCAGCACTAACACAGCAGCACGCAGTCCTCTCCTAACTTGCTAAAACCTGTTATCACCTGCTGGTACAGCAACTTCCTCCTTACTTGACTGAGCTGGACAAGTTCCCTTCTTTCAATGACAATGAATAAAAGAGGAAGCTGAAGTCATAGTTTTCTTTTGGATTTCCTTTTATTTCTTTTCTACTGCCGCCCCCCCTTCCTTTTCTAAAAGTTGTTTAGTAAGTACTGAAAAGCATAAGGCCAAAAGAGCCCATTACCAAACATTTAATAAAATCTGGGTTATTTCACTATTTTCCATTCAGATCAACAACTGGCATTTTACTACATTTTCAAGAAAGGTATCCCAGTCACCCTTAAGGGTACCAACAAAATTATTAGATCATAATGGCACTGAAACCAGTCTCTCCCCTTGAACAGAAATAAGCATGAGTAAGACTCAAAATGGACTTTAGGATTATTCTCTTGACCTTTATCTTTGGATTATGAGATTTATTAGCTGTAATACACTTAGTGGAGGGCTGTAATTCAAGGAAACATATACATATTTACTTCCCTGTCAAAAGTGAATTTCTTCTAAGGTGCATGATTACTGCCACTTTAAAGGACAAGAGAAGACCACAGAACTTCACTGTTGGTCAAATAGCACTGAAATATTTGCCTACACTTTGAAGGTCCTTGTCAATGAGTACAAAACAAAATGTAAAAATCATATACATATATTTTTGTGCTACTGGTAGTAGGAGTATAAACATACTGTTCTGACTGAGTTGGGTAAATCAACCACCACTGGTAGCCATTATTACCATACAACACAAAGTCTGACTAAAGATGTTTTTCCAACCTTTCAACTTCTGTATTGCTCCCCAGGAGCCACTAAAGGTATGAGGATGTCTACACAGGAAATCTAAGCCTACTGAACAGAATTACCCAATTACCATCACAGATGTCTTCAAAGTATAATATGGACCACAGGTTCAGAATAGTCAGTCAGTGACTCAAGAGGATTCTAACTCTTAAAATTCAAGAAATAAGGCTGAAAGAGACCTTCAGTGCTCCTGCTATTCTAAGGAATAATTATATAATTCCGTTCATAAATGATCCACGTTCTACTGTCACCAGTAAAAATAATGGAGACAAAATCCCCAAAATGAAAAATCTGAAGCTTGCCTCAAAACCTTGCTAAAGTTCAGAACCTCTGAAAACATTCCAATTTCCTGCCAAAATGTTTTCCCAGCCAGCTTGTACCTATCTATTCTTGTGCCAACATTGTCCTTTAGTTTAAATAGTTCTTTCCCTTCCTGGTTATTATTCCCCAAAGTATTTATAGAAATAATTCACATGCCTCTTCAGACTTCACTTTGCTGAGCTGAGTGGGATGTGCTCATTCAGTTTCCTCTCAAAGGGGACCTTTCCATTCTGACCATCACATCCCTTCTCTACATTTTTTCCCAGTTTAAATTTGCCTTCTTGAACATCCATGTTTGGAACTGCAGACAGAATTACAGAGGAAGGTCTTGCACCTGAATCGATGCTTCCGTCTCTGAACTAGGAACACCGACTGCTACTTTTTAGTACTAACTCTTACAGACTAATACAAAATCTTCAGAGAGCATTTCTAGTCTTACACTAAACAAAGACCATAGAAAACCTGCTCACAGAAGCTAGACAAGCTATGGGAAGAAAAGAGTATTTTTCTTACTAGTGATGTTATTTAGCTTTGCATTGGCATCCTTGGCTTCAGCTGCCAGCATATCTTCCTCAAGGCTGCAATTCTTTTGTTGTGTTCTAAAGCCAATAACTCACAAATAAACTTGCTATCTGACATAACTGCAAATTTAAAGCTAAAGTCCCAAACTCTAGATATATTGATGTCAAAAGCAGCTAAGTAAATTGGTACATTTTCAACTTAAAAAAAATAATTTCATCTGTTACCTGTTTTTCTTAAAATACAAACAAGAGTTTTTTGAGCAGCACATTGTTAGATCTAAAAATCTTTAGTAAGAAGCAGGAAAGGTTGCAGATGCTTGGATTTCTTATTATCCAAGGACGTACAGCAAGGATATGCATGGCATCCTGGAGATCAGTCTTCTTTTTGCCTAAGGAAGTTTGAAGCCACATAGCCCACAAGAACAAAAAAGCATACTGGGTGGAGTGCTCTCACCTTTCTGTCTGGTTCCCTCTTGATGTAGTCAGAAAGCTGCAGATGTTGTTGTTTGTTAGTTTAAAGAAAAAAACATCCACAAAACCAGACTGCACTTCCCTGGGAAGTGCTCTAATAATCAGCCTTAAGCAGTTCTCTTACTCAGTTAAGGATTAAGCATAAAAGCAAAACAGCTCCAAGCTTGGGAGTGAGCTATCTTGAACCACCAGACTCGGAAATTTATTTATTCAGCTTCTCATTGTGGTGCCAAGAACCTCTAACATGCTGCTGACAGTGTTAACAGGAGTTTTGCAGAGCACCACCAAATATCAGTAGCTGAAAGATGGTAGAGGATGTTTCAAACCAAAAGGGAACAGAAGAAGAGAGCAAATACAGATCCTCTGAAGCCCCTGTAAACATGACAATCAATCTACTTTCGTAAGGGTCTACATTTTGATTTTGTTGTTTGTTTGAGTGCCAGACACTGAAAAAGTATTTGTATCCAAAACTATTTACAGGTGCCACAGCAAATTCACAAGCAACCTGAAGACTATAAACTCATCATCCAAACATTGCACGACTTGCTATTGATCAAAAAGTCTTGCCCAGCTCTAATCTAACTAGCAGGAACTGCTTCAGATATTTGCTACAGAAGTTTTCAGGCACTACCCCATGAAAACCAGCTGATCATGTATATGGTTTTTTCCTTTCAGTGGCAACACTGAATTAAAGAGACCACTGCAACACAGTTGAGTTTAAACTGGAATTACTTCCTTATATAGAACTTCAGTCATCAAAAGGGCCCTACACACACAGTCTGTCTGCTTGTCAGATTCTAAAACACATCCAACACCCTGAACACGGACCTTAAAGGCAAGCCAGAAAAAGTGTGGCTGAAGCCCATGTGCTTGGGTCACCCAATCACTACTGCCCATGTCAGACTCCAGCTACTATTATCCCCTTCTCATTAATGAAAAAACTAGGACAGCCTCATACTTCACCTGAGCATTAATCTGTTACAACTCCTGGAGAACTGGGACAATCCCCATGGAGGCCACAATGTATAAACCTATCTAAACACTGGAAGCAAGTATCAGGAACAGTCTCTGATACATCATGCTTAAAAAGTGTGCTTAGGGCATTGGTAATGCTTCACAGGCAAAAATTGCCTAAACTAATTACTCACCTGTTGCTATATGTTACTGAAAATATTTAGACTGAAAGCAGAAGTCTGCAAGCTATTTTAGCAATCAGTCAGCTACCACAGATAAGAGTCATCATGCCAATAACTTACACTGACATCATGCAGAACGCACTGTTAAAAATATCTTCTTTCAATACAAAGCAGCACTAGATACAAGCTGCCTCTTATTTACCAAAAAAGGGAAGGGATCCTTTAAGTTTGGGTGTGGGAGAGAAAGCAAGAACCATGAATAAACTAGTCTGGCCCTGGTACCACCAGTATAAAAAGTTTCTCTTCCTTGTTGTGGATATGGAGAAAAAGAAAGGGGAGGAAGGTGAGAAGAACAGGGGAAAGAAAGGGTAACAGATAAAGAAATTTCTTTACTTTCATAAAAGATGAGTGAGAAATGTTTGTTTCATTTGAAGACTTCCAAGTAATAAAAAACTTGGAGGACTTTGAAGTGAAAAGGATTTAACTTGATGAACTGGGAGGTAAAACGATATTTAGACAGACACTTCAATTACAGTTCTTTAACCACTACCTCTTATAACCACAGAAGGTGAGACAGCCTCCACAGCCCTCATGTTACTTGACACCCAGAGCTGTAGGATCTGACACTTGGAAAAGCTGCACACTCATCCCTTTGTAAGACCAGAGTGCTTCCACTTCAGCTCTGAGGATCTCCAAGCTCTCACACTCCCAGGAGGCACTCGGAACAAGCAAAGTGCACTGCCAGCATTTTCCTTTTTGTTTCACACAAGTGAATGAGCTACTACTGCTCCCCAGCTCCAGAAATTTTAGGATTTATATTCTTTCACATGAAGCTTACCCTGTCTTATTTGTGATCATGCTACACCCTCTAATAACACTAAACCTTCACATAATACTGATTCCAACTGGAAGCATCTGGAGGAAAAAGAATTCCAGTCTGTCACTGGGACAGTCTGTTGTGACCCCTCCTGTACAGGTGCAGTGCCAGGCCTGTCTGGAAGCACAGAGAGCAGCCTCCCTCCTGTAACTGATGCAGTCAATTCCAGCACTCTCCAGGCTGGGACATTTCCACATGTCACAATTCCATGAATTAACTCTCATTACTCGATATCAGAGAATACAGCTCAGGAGTGAAGGAGGCAGCACCTCCCACAACAGCTTTATCAAGGGCACCTGCAGACCTCTGAGGTGTGCTGGGAATACCTGGTTTGTGATGAAAGGGGAAACTTGGTGGATAAAACTGCAGAGCTGGTCAACAACCACAAAAACATCTGCTGTCTTTCTCAAACAGTCATCAACATACAAGCACACAAAGTGGGGCAAGGACATTTTACATACAAGCACACAAAGCAAGGACATTTTAGCTCACCAGATATATTCCAGAAAAAGTCTGCTAAGACACAAGAAAGTCAAGACAGGAGTTCATGAATCTCCAAAGGAGAATAAGAGAACAGCAACAGCCTTCCATCCACATTTACAAAGACAGAATTTGGTAAATGCAGACAATTAATACATACAGTTTTCCAGGAGCTGAGAGAAGCAACAAAAGGAACTCAGTAGCTTCTCACAGGAGCCCAAAGCTCCTTCCTCAAAGGAAAAAGGCTCAAGTGCATAAAGACTGACAATCACAGCAACACATCTACTAGGAAAAACTGAAGACAGACAGAAAAACAGCAAAGCACAAGAAAAGGCACAACCAAGACAATCAATTTGCAATGCATGAATATAAATGAGTATAAAGGGAAAACTGCCACTCTCCTCACAAAATCATTTGTGAGAAGAAAGAGTAAGACACGGAAATTGTTTGCCAGCTACTCAGAAACTTAAGGGAACATCTGGCAACAGAGGATGCTGAGAAACCCACACTGTTAAGATATTCAATTAAAGCAAGTCCTAATGGTAAGAAACATGAATGTTGGGATTGACTGCCTTGGAAGACGTACAGCTGCCATCCCCAGTGTATCCTCAAAGGCCTCCAAAAACTGGCCACTCTCAGGAAAGCTGTAAATATATTTGATTCCATCCTTTAAGAAGAGAAAAGATCAAACGGCCTCCAAATGCTCACTGCAGACTCCTTTTCTAATTTTGTATGATGCAAGGTAAGAGAACAAAGGGACAATTCACACATGAAACTGTGTGTAAAACTTTGGGAGAGAACTGTCATTACAAATCCCATAGTCAAAAACAATCTGAAAAACCCACATTCATATTATAGTTCTGCATGTTTCCTTTTATGTAGCACTATTGCAGAATTGAGGAAAGAGAGATACGTAATATTAACCATATTTCAAGGATCAGAAAAAAATTTATTGCTTCAAGGAACAGAAGACTGAATAGCTTTCTTGAGGTTCAAGGTGCTCTTCAACTTTTTCTGAATTCAGAATAGAAACCAGTTTCTTCATCTCAAGTTCAAAAAGCATTCTAAAGTGAAAATTTAGAGAAGCCCATATATTATATTTTTCCTGTTCTGAAAGTCAAATTTTTCTGTTCTGAAAGGTTCTAATGAGCCTTTTGGGCTAGCTGCAAACAAAAAGTTGGGGTTTTTTCACTACAGAGACAACACATATTTTGACACAAGCTGTTAACAGCACAATTTGCTTGACTAGTTTTACACACTCAAAAAAAGAATTAGCTACTGAGTAAAGTCTCAAACCCATTCCCCTGCCTGTGTCAAATCACATATACAAAAGAAACCTCAACTTTCTAGGACAGCAAATTTTTTTCCCAGCAAAATCCACAAAGACTGGAGCATGTCAACCATAGATTTCCCCAAACAGACGGAAATTTATTCCATGATAACATTTTTCTTCCATGTGGGAAACATGCTGAGCTTCTTAAAAACAGTCTGCATTGCAGTACTCCTTCAACACATTTAGTCAATGAAGAAGGTTCATTACTGCCAATGCATGGTGACCCAAAGACAATCACAACCTACTGGCTTCAGAAGTCAGAAGGAAGAACTGCAATTTTTGAATTTAAAATACTATACAATCAGTGAAAAGGTTAATAATTACTTCTGAGGGCACAGCATATTCTTTCAATCATTCTCAGGACTAAACGAGCAACTCTTCCAACTACTGTATTTCAGAAATCAACAATTAGAGATTGATTTCTTTAAGCATGTAAACCACTAAGTATTATTTGGTGATTTTCCTGAAATGATCATGTGCCCTAGAGAGATCAGCCTCAAACCTGAGCTGCTAGGTGTGAATTTGTTAGTAAGTTCTGCTTATCTAAGCAGCTAATCTTAAGGAAGGTCAGAAAGCAGCTACTATTTTAGGAATATCTAGTTTAAACAAGAGTATAATCAGGGTTAAAAATAAAAGGACTGCTGCCTCATAGGTCATTTTTTAAAGTGAACCTACAACACCTTAATTAAGGTCACATTAAAAATGGACAAAAAGGATATAAATTCACAAATACAGCTAGAATCTGTGTCTGCTCCTTCAGCTGCAGCATCAGAGCTGCTATTCTTGTACTCTCTATTACACGAGCTCAGGCAACATGGGGAGCATGCCAGGTAAGAGGGTACAACCAACAATTTATAGGGGGATCACAAGAAATTTTAGGTATGCTTAGACTGCATGCTCAGTCAGTCATGACCAACAAAACATCAAAACAAATGAAAAAGTCATCATTTTGTACCTTCTCCCTTTAACTCCCAGAAGACAACCCCTCAAGTTCATGAAACAAATTGAGTTTCTATGACATCTGTTCCTAAGTTTGCAGTTCACTTTGCTAAAATACATACTTACATCTAATAAACCCAGAGTGCCTCAGAAATCACACACATTGGTTACGCACAGCTTATTAAGCATTGCTAAAAGAAGTTTGAATATCTACAGTTCCTCAGACTGCACTTTCAAGAAACCACCTTCAAAATCATGACATTCTCCACAGTGATATTTCTCAGGGCAGTACAGTCACTTAAGGTCTGCAGTCCTACAGGTCACAGCACACTTGGAAATTCCTCAGGATGGCATCTTCCTTACAGGTGAATTAATTACTCACTTCATTGCTCAGAGTTACTGATGAATCTTTAGGCCCATATAACTTGTTTTAAGGTAAGACACTTGAATTGTCCTCTAAAATGGAATGTTTATCTTCCCCGAATTCCCAACATTATAACTTCAAATGGGTATAACCTGTGTTTGTACAAGGGACTGACTGATGTGTCACACTGCTGAGTATGCACACACTAACCAAGAAGAAACACCAGTTCATCAGCTCAGACTGCTTCAAATTACAACACTTCAACAATGCTCCAACCACAGCTCTTTTCTACCACAAACTCCAAGATCATCAAGCTGTTTTATACCTTAATCAGCAGGTATCAGGTTTATACATCTGGAAAGATGCTAAACCATTAACTGAAGTAATCTAGAATTGAGTATCTTTAGAGCATCAAAGCCTAGGGCTGGCTGTACTTTAGTCACTAAAGCCATCTGTATCCCCAAGAAATTAAGATAAAGTTAAAATAAGTATCCAACAGAGACTTCTGCAGTTAGGCCAGAAGGGATACATGCAGATATGGCTACGTTATTTAACTGAGATTTTTAAATTAAAAAAAAAAAAATCAAGCCTTAGGGGTATTTCTAACCCATACAGCTGTGAAGAAAGTTTTCCAAGTATGACCCAAGTATTAGCCAATGCACTATCGCAAGGTTATTCCAGCTCCTTGGCTGCTGATCTTAGCAATATTCATGTTAGCACAGCCTTTATGTTTACTATTTCTTGTCAGAATCATCCATGCAACAGGGAAACTATTAGTCATTTCAAATTGAAAATACTCCTTGCAATGATGAAGAACAGTGGCATAAAGCCGGCACCCACACAAAACAGGGAGGGGAGGACATGATTAGAGAGTAGATCGGAGGAATCAAAAAGCAAGAAGAATAAAATGGAAAATTCAGTGCTCCTCAAGAGACTACAGAAGTGAAGGAGCTGTGGTGAAAGAGAGGAGTTTTTCACCTTCCTCTGAATGTGATGTAGAACACGTCTCTTAGTTTTAAATAACAGAAGCTAACAATGTAGACTAGAGCTACCAGAATGGGACAAAGGGTTACATTCATTACGTCGCAGCACTTGTGATGCCAAGGCTCCTCACCAGGGCATTTTCACAGTACTGTCTGTGATCATGCACACCATGATCCCTTGCCCTGCCACATTTACCTCTGACTAGCCAGGTTTAGCCTTCGATCTTGTAAACTTCTGCTAATCCTATCCAAGTCCTGACCAGCAGGATAAACACACAGAAACCTGCTTCTCAAAACCAACCAACCATCTCTATGTCAACACCAAAAAATTAAAAGACAGTAATTAATCAGCTTTGCTTTTTAAAAAGGCTTATTGTTCCATAAATATTCTTTTCATTAAAGGTGCCTACAAGTCTCTCAGCACAGGTCTGGAGCAATGCAGCTTGAAGACAGACATCCCTTGACTATTTCCAGGCGAGCATGTTTATCTGAGCAGCACAGTGCCATATGTGGGAGAGCAGATAGGATGGCTCTGCACTTGGCCTAGATGATTCTGGCTCTTATTAAGCACTAGATCAGGAATTGCTGAACTGTACACTGTTTTGTAACAAAGCCATTAACATGTAACATTCCTCTAATGACCATTATCACCCTCACACAATTTGAGATGTGACAAGTTATTACAGAATAAATGTGCACTCCTGCCTCCATCATACTCTAAACTCGTTACATTTCAAAACTCATTCTTTTGCTCATTGTGCTCATTTCTGTATTCCATGTGTTTTTAGGATTTCTTTCC